>NC_081412.1:183725009-184031572 GCF_030272615.1 Cryptomeria japonica | reverse complement strand
CAAGAGGAGCTTAGACTAAGTCTTGTCAATGGAGCCAACAACAAGAGTCAAAAAAGTGAGGTAGAACAAGAAAATGTTGCCCTAGCGGGAAAGGGGAAAACAAAGAAGGGATCTAGCAAAGGAGCAAATTCACAAATTGAAAAGAAGAAGAAGGACCTATCTAAGGTCAAGTGCTTTGGTTGTCACGAGTTTGGCCACTATGTCAGCGATTGCCCACAAAGGAAGAAAGATAAGAAGGGAAAGAACCAAGTGGCAGCTTCAACAAGTGCAGAGGAGCTCTCTAGTAGATTGGAGGATGAGTTTGCACTCATAGCCTATATGATTAGCTCAACCTCACAGAGTGTCTGGTATATAGATAGTGGGGTGTCATTTCATATGACAGGAGTTCGAGAGTACTTCTCCAGCTACAAGGAGGAGAACACCAGAATCCAGATCTCTATGGGGAACTTGTCCAAGCTCAACTCAGTTGGGAAAGGGACTGTTTAGCTTCAGAGGGAGAATGGAAAGGTAATTCCTCTTCATGATGTGTTGCATGTGCCAGGCTTAGGTATGAATTTGGTTTTTGTATCTATCCTTCAGGATAAAGGGTATAATGTTCTCTTTAGAGGGATGCATGTTTTGATTAAGCATAAAGATTGGAAATCACCCGTATCTATTGGAGTTAGGAGTGGTCGCCTTTATAGGTTGCAGTTTGATACTCCTAAGGCACTCATGAGCAGCAGTAACCCTAGAGATCTTAGAGAGCTATGGCATAGGAGGATGGGCCATATTCATCATGGAGCACTTAGATTGCTTCGTGAGATGGTGACAGGTGTTCCAGAGGTGAGCACAGAGCATGATGATGTATGTAAGGGATGTGTGTTGGGAAATTTTGCGAAAGCATCTTTTCCAAGGAGCGACACCAGATCTATGGGTGTTCTTGATCTAGTACATTCAGATGTATGTGGACCAATGTCGACAAAGTCTCTCAGAGGATATGAGTATTATGTTACCTTTATTGATGATTTCTCCAGGAAGACCTGGATATACTTCTTGAAGACCAAGGATGAGGTTTTCAGTCGCTTCCAAGAGTTCAAGGCTCTTGTGGAGAACTCAACAGGAAGGAAGATAAAGGTTCTTCGGTCAGACAATGGAGGCGATTACAAAGGAAATGACTTCCAGGATTTCTGTACCAGAGAAGGAATCAAGAGAGAGTGGATTGTTCCTTACAATCCACATCAGAATGGAGTTGCTGAGAGGAAGAACCATTCTATTTCGGAGGCAGCAAGGGCTATGCTACATGACCAGGACATGCCCCGCTACTTATGGGCAGAAGCGTGTACTACAGCAGTCTACATTCAGAATAGGGTTCCACACAAGGTACTAGGGAAAATGACACCAGAGGAGGCTTTCATGGGGAAGAAGCCAGATGTTGGTCACTTCAGGATATTTGGGAGTTTGGCATATTGCCTTATTCCTGGAGACACACGTACCAAGTTAGATCAGACTACAGAGAAGGGGTACTTTGTTGGGTATAGTGAAACTTCAAAGGCATATAGGATGTTCATTCCAGGGACCAGAAGAATTATTGTCAGACGCGATGTCAAGTTCATGGAGGACAAGGCATTTAGAAGATCCAGAGATTTGCCAGTAGATGATTAGAGTGAGCAGCCAACGAAAGCTCCAAGTCCAAGTCAAGGATAGCAAAGCTCAAGTACAGTTACTAGTACAAGCATAGACTCAGGTAGTGAAGATTCACAGAGTATGGAGCAACTGGTGCAGCAGGATATGCATCTAGATGATATAGAGGTTGATATTTCATCCTCTACAGTTGGCAGTAGGAACCATGAGGTTCAAGACATACAAAGGGATACTGAGGAGTCTATGGGAGATCTTAGGAAGAGTACAAGACAGAGGAGACAACCAGCCAAGTTCAATGACTATGTGGCATTAGTTAGCCAGTTGGTAGATAGTGAACCTTCCAGCTATCAGGAAGCTGCAAAGCATCAGGTATGGCGAGATGCTATGGTTGAGGAATATAACTCAATAATGCAGAATGATGTATGGGAGGTAGTGCCTAGACCAACTGATAGAGCAGTAGTTGGATTGCGCTGGATCTTCAAGATAAAGCATGGTGCAGATGGTAGCATCGAGAAATATAAGGCGAGGTTTGTGGCCAAGGGGTTCTCTCAGAAGGAGGGAATAGACTATGAGGAGACATTTGCTCCTGTGGCCAGGTATACTTCTATACGAGCTGTAATCTCATTTGCAGCACAGATGGGATGGCAGATCCATCAAAAGGATGTCAAGATAGCATTCCTTAATGGAGAATTGAAGGAGGAGGTATACATAGAACAACTAGAAGGCTTTGTAGCACACAACAAAGAGACCCACGTGTGCAGATTAAAGAAAGCCTTATATGGACTCAAGCAGGCTCCCAGAGCGTGGTATGAGCGCATTGATACATACTTGCAGGAAATGGGCTTTGTGAAGAGTGAGGCTGATGTGAACCTCCACTACTTGGTGGTTGGGGGTGAGGTTCTCATTCTTGTTCTATATGTGGATGACTTGTTTCTTACTGGTGTGCTAGGGCTCATAGAGGATTGCAAGAGGGACCTTGCAGAAGAGTTTGAGATGAAGAATTTGGGACTTATGCACTACTTTCTAGGCATGGAGGTGTGGCAGACTGATGGAGAGATTTTCCTTGGTCAAGGGAAATATTGCATTGAAATCTTGAAGAGATTCGAGATGGAAGATTGCAAAGCCATGTCTACACCCATGATCACTAATTGGAGGAAGGTAGATGCATCCAAGGAAAAGGATGTTGATCCCACCCTATACAGGCAGCTGATTGGTTCGCTCATGTATTTGGTCAACACCAGGCCAGATATAGCCTTTGCAGTAAACTCTCTTAGTCAGTTCATGGTAGAGCCAAAGAGAGTGCATTGGACGGTGGCTAAGCATGTGTTGCGTTATCTTCATGGTACAGTTGAGTATGGGATCAAATATGTTTGAGGTGAAGGTATCAATTTGATAGGCTATACTGATGCAGATTGGGCAGGCAGTACAACAGACAAAAAGAGTACTTCAGGATGTTGTTTCAGCTTGGGATCAGGAGTTGTTTCTTGGTTCAGCAGGAAGCAAAAATCTATGGTCTTGAGTTCATCAGAAGCAGAATACATAGCAGCCAGCATGGCGACGTGTGAAGCTATATGGATTCGAAAGTTGCTAGTAACCTTGTTTGGTCAGAAGGTTGAGACTACAGTGATACACTACAACAATCAAAGTTGCATCAAGTTGACTGAGAATCCAGTGTTTCACGATAGATCGAAACATATAGACATCAGGTATCACTTCATCAGGGATTGTGTACAGAGGGGGATTGTTCAGCTACAGTACATACCTACAGAGGAGCAGGTAGCAGACATTTTGACAAAGGCATTGGGGAAGGCAAAATTCATCTTCTTTAGAGATAAGATGGGTGTCGTGCAGAACAGCTTCCTCGCTAAGAGGGAGTGTTAATTATGGGTAGCTTGGACAACTATTCGTCCTTACCCAAAAATAACAGCATTAGTTATGGGTAGTTTTGGACAGCTGTTCGTCCTGACCTAGAATTAGAAAATGGTTGTTTTTGTCAAACAAGTATTGTTAGGATAAAAACAATTGTTATTTAGTAGTGGCTCTTTTTAGGTGACACCTCATAGCCAAAATTAGTTATTGGTTATTGAGCTGTCTTAATCTCAGCCGTTGGTTTGAATTAATCTTGGCCGTTGGTTTTCCAACAGAGTAGTATAAAAAGGGGTCATGGGTCATTTGGAAAACAAGAAGTCTTGAGAAGGTCTTGCAGTGATAGCAAATAGTCTTGCAGTGTTAGCAAGAGGCGCAGTGATAGCGTTGATATAGCAGTGGAGGATATCAGCAGGAGATATTAGGAGTTTGTCGGAGTTTTGCCAGTAAGAGGCAAAGAATTCTTTTGTAATTCTTATATTGCTAAAGATTAATATATTTTCCATCTGTAGAATTGGTTTTCCCTTAGGGGTTTTTCCAGGGAAGATTGTCCAAAAATATTGTGTCCTTGTGTTGCTTATTTCTTTCCGTATTTTTAGTGAAGTTGCAGTTGTGTTATTTTTCGATATTCAGCTGTAAATTTATTTTCAGCAGTTAAATAATTTTTATGAGATAGGAGATTAATAATCAGTGACTGCAATAGAATTTCTACAGCTTCAAAATAATTTCATCAACCTGCCAATTTTTATTTATTAATTTATTTAAATATTAAGTCAATTCATTTTTTTCAGTGCCATGATGCAGAAATGAGAATAAATTTGACTCCTTAATATCTGGTCAAGGCATCCATCCCACTTGCTTTCTAAACTAAACTTCTTCTCCATACAAGTTTATTAACTAAGTATATAAATATATATACTTTTATAAGCATGCGCAGCTGTATATATAAATTACTGAAAATTTGAAGATCTCCAATTTAACAGATGCAAATCCAGCAAAAATTTCCATATATTGTATTGAAATCCTTCAAAAATGTGTAAACAGCTTCGATGTAAAATTGTAATACAACCATTGGAATGCGTGCAATTGGTCGGCGGACGATCCGAGCTATGCAGTTATTATAACTATTATATGGATCTATTTGCATTTAAGATTTTTTGTTTTACAGGGTTGATAGTGATTCCCCTTATCTACAAAATGATGGATCTTTTGTTCCATTGGGGAAGAGTATTAGTTATTGTTTCAATGTTCATTTTTCACACATGCAATCTTTTAATTATTAGCTTAAATTTTTTTAAAAATAAATAACTAAAAATTCATTTATAAATTATCCACAATGTGCATCATTACCATCCAGAAGTCAAAATAATAGCTATAAGCAATTAAGTTAAGTGTAGGGACAACAACAAAAATTCATCAAAATCTGATATATCGTATAGAATTTGTGGGTGCACGAAGTTAGCTATAATGACTATGATACACTTCCCCTAATAGAGTATCAAATTTTAGACAACGATGGGAGCTTCTATGTTTTTAGAGCGCACAACATTTTCTATTTCTTTTGTCCTTGTAATGGGCATCATTCTCAACATTGAACAATTGATTTAACATATGCCTACATTTCAAACTACTGTATTTTATTACGTGAAAAACAGGTTTTGAAGGGACCCAAAACCCTTTATAAATCAAACAAAGAATAGAACTTGACCACTGAACAAAGAGGAGAGAGCCACAACCAAAACATAGTCTGCCCCGAAAGACAGCAGCCAACCCAACCAAGGATAGGGTCAGAAAAACCAACCCAAACAACCAACTACAAGGGTCCTCAAGATTTACAATTGGCCTTGTGGGAACGAAGAGTCATATCAAAAGAAGGCTTGAACGTCTTTGAATGCTTCCCCTTTACAGTAATCCATCCTTCTTCAACTTTAGCTGCCGCAATAGACCAATCCGAAGAGCCCAACATCGATCTATCTGGAATGGAAGAAAGAGCAATAGTAGAGGGACCAGCAACCGTCGCGGACACAGGACCACATCCAACAGATGGGGCAACAACTGTATCAACACACGGTGAAGCAGCCAACGAAGTAAGAGACAACAAACCATTTTCAGCAGAAGAGACAACAACATCATGTATCACAACATATTTGATCACAAAAACATCCTTTGTGGCATCCGAAGAATCTTTCATCTCCATTAAAGAAGCCGAACCAGCCATAGTAGAAACCCCAACATCCAGCTGTAATACCCTAAAAATGGTCATCTAAACCATGAGCCCTTAATCTCGACAACATCACTGAGGTCCTAACCAAAGACAATTAAATAAATCTCAAACACACAATTAATTCTTTAATCATCAAATGTCACATGACAAATTAATCACTCAATATTAATTAAATATTTATTTAATTAATTGATCATCCCAAGTAAATCATTTTAAAACAATTATCCTATTTATCTTTATTAAATATCCTAGCGTATTTAATAATATAAATCAATTTGCCATAAATCTTCAAAAAAGGAAACAAATCAAGAAAGAGGAATTGTAAATTATGAGCACAAATAAATCAAAAAAAGAATTAATTGACAAAAAAGGAATTAAAATTTGAGAAAAGAAATCAATTGGAGATAATCTTGAAAAACAAATTAAAAATTGATAGATAATTTCAAAGAAAGTAATTAAAACATTTAAATATTAAAATTGAATGAAATAGAGAATAAATCAGTTTTTCCTAATTTATCTTAGTTTTAGTTCAATTTCCTTTAAAACTGATAAAAGCATCCAATCACATCAATTCACTTGGATTGTGCTTCCTCTTGGAAAATCTTGACCGCTCATCATCATTTGATCTCAGCCTTTGGTTTCTTTCTGAATTTTCTATAAATTCAAGCTCTCATCTCTCATTCAAAGATCCTGGAGAATATATTGTTATTATGTTGTTTTTGCTCTAGGTTCATTGAGAATATTGCATACATATTTAGATCATTTATCTTATTTATTGCTTAAATCTTGTTAGATTAATCTTGCATCCATCTAGCATTAATATCATGCTCATATAGATTAAAATCCTTCGTCTTGGTGTAGTCTAGTCACTAACATTGCTTATACAAATCTGAGAGCAATCTTATACTCGCATCTTTTAGAAGGCAATGGGTCGATTTGTTATAGTTTTCATATTCATGTTTATATCTGTCTAACCAAGCATGTAATGACTTAATTGAAGTGTTGTGCTTACAGATATAGGTCCACTTTTCACACACACATTTCTGGCGTCCAACGTGGGGTAGAAAACTATTTTTTTGGCCTCAAAATCATTCTTTTTATCCTGCAAGTTTTGTCCGTACAATCTCGGCGAAATATCATACGAGCAATTTCACTGCATCGTACGACATTATATTGAAGCCTGTAGTTTATCGTATGACATAATATTATACCCTGTAATTTGTCGTACGAATCAGAATATGGACTCGTATGACATACTGTTTCTGGTTGTTCGATTTTATCCTTTGTCGTCCTATGCTAATTTCCAACTCGTATGATAAAAGTGTTTTGTCATTCCATTTTATGAGAATTGTCATACGATTCTGTTTTTTGTTAGATTAAAAGCAAGTTTCACTTTTCGGGGTTTTTCTTGAATTAAATTTTAATGATACTGACGCTAACCCTGAATTGTCTTCTGTCTACCTGATATTTTCACAACCTAACTAGTTTCTTGTAGGACGCTTGTTAAAGAAATTTATCAATCAAACATACGCCTATCAAAGAATAAAAACAACATGACTACTGATACGTTTTTTTTGCTGGTTGCCTAAAAGAGAGATCAATCAAACATCGTGTATTCTTTAATTTTTTAGGCACCTAACTTGCTATTTGGTTAATGGACAAATTTGTCTTTTGTGTTTTTAGAAAATTCTGAGAGGTAGGAGAGTATGCTCTTGTCTTTTTAAGACAATCAGAAATCTAGACCCTTGAGGCTTTTTCTTTGTCTGAGATTTGTACATCTTTAGCAGGCCTGCCCTCGCAAGGGGTTGAAAAACTCTTAAAGTCATTACGGCCGATGTGAGGGGAACGACCTAAGTGGGAATGACTAAACACCAAGTACTCCAACCCACTATAAAATAAACGTGATTTGATGAAAATCAAGTCAACGACAGTGCTCGGGAATAGCTCTCCTCAGTACCTTCAGGTATATTGAACCTTGGTTTTCAAGGGCTCTGGGAGACCTCTTAATTGAGTTTATACCTCTATGCGCCGAATGGAACCCTTACTAGATCCAATTAAAAGTAGAAGCTACCCGATTCACCTCCGAAAGGTTGATAATCTTTGTGCAAGAGAGATAGTAACTCTCCCAAGACACTTGCCGTATCATGCCCCCATTAGCATTTGGAGTCGGCTAATACGGCATTGAGAATCCATTGTGTGAGACTCAGCGATCGTATTCTTATTAGCTATTAGGTGTGTATCTAAGTCAGCAAGCAAAGTTTTTCTTCTCTAAGCCAAATTCCATAGGGTTTGGGTGCTGTGATTGGAGTTACTATTCATATTGTGTGTTTTTTGTGTTTTCATCCCTGAAACTAAAACTAGAGAAAAAAAATCAAACAAATCAACAACTCAGTGATAAAACTCTGTCCGTGTCGAAGCTAGTCTACCCTGGTTAGAAATCAGTCCACCTCAGAATTGGTCATACTCAGTTGTCATACTCAGCAATCAAAAAACTCAGAATTTTTGTCTCTATCTTGTTAACAGTCGTACGAGCCTGATCATTTGTCGTCCTGCACCATATCTTGTGTCATATGAGTATTCTAAATTGTCATCTAAGCTAAATCGTATGTTGTATGAAATAGAACTGCATTGAATCTTTTGTCATTCAGGACCTACCCATTTGTCATATAGTACTAGGCAGCAACTCGTACGAAATAGAACTGTTGTCATCCTTAAGCTGTTATACTGTCGTACGGTCTCAGAAGTTTTGTCGTACGAGTCTCTAATTTTGCTAGTCTAGAACAGTCAAACTTTCCTAAAACACTCTACAACAAGCCTAAAATTGGTTATCATCCTCCTGAGCATAAACAACCTTGATAGTGTACCTCTGCCATTGCATTGCACGATTTTGTCGATCATCTTTAAGCTATGTCA
Source organism: Cryptomeria japonica (assembly GCF_030272615.1). Taxonomy (NCBI): domain Eukaryota; kingdom Viridiplantae; phylum Streptophyta; class Pinopsida; order Cupressales; family Cupressaceae; genus Cryptomeria; species Cryptomeria japonica. The sequence continues at coordinate 184,022,949 of NC_081412.1, read as the reverse complement.
AACAAACATCTTATCAAAACCTAAGTTAACTTAGATAACGTCTTACACAGGATAGATCATTCCTGAAACTAGACCAAATCTTAGTTACTTCACTCAATCACTATGTTAAACGAACTACTAGCTACGATTTGATCTTGACTTCTGCAAAACATTTGGCTCTCAGTCCTGTCAGTTACAAATGCCTGTTCAAACCAGAAACTCTCACAGCAAAATAGACAAAGGAAAAGAAACACCCTTTTCATCAAAAAACAATCCATTCTTTGTGGAAAACCCCCTTTTACAATAAACCGTCCTCGTCACAGATGCCAGTTTACGATCTACCAATCTTTGGTTAGCCCCTATCTCCCACCATGTCTGGGGAAAGACAAGAAAGAGAAGCTAATAAATGAGACATTCACGATGACTTTAGCAATCATGCCACTGATAGTGATTCCTCATCGACTGAATCTGAGCTTCTTGAACTTCTCAAAGCCGAAGTACATAGATGTCAAAATGATAAAGAGTTTCGAAAAATGATGAAGGTCATCATGGCTAGGGAAAAAGAAGACTATTTCCTAGAATTAGCAAAGCAAGGCACCAAACTCCCTACTGGTTATAATGTGGAGGCCCTCGTTGCTAAAGAGGAAGAGACACCATGGGGAAAAATAAGAAAACAAATGCAAACATTACAAACTGCGGTCACAAAACTACAAAACAAAGATAAAACACCAAAACAATATTCTCTTGACACAATATGCCCATTCCCATTTGATAAAAACCTTTACATGTATCCATTTCCTTCACGAGTTGAGATCTCAAAATTTGACAAATATGATGGTACCTCAGATCCTCAAGGTCATGTCAGAAAGTTTTGTGCCGCATGTATGGAGTTCATGCACGATCAAATGTACCTCATGTGCCTTTTCCCAAGGAGTTTAGGGGGTCAAGCAATGGAATGGTTCTCAAGTCTACCCAAAGGAATAAAAACATTTGAAGAACTAGTCCAACTATTTTTACAACAATACTCATACAACATTCGACATCCTGCAACTATGATAGAGCTCTGCAATACCAAACAAAAGATAGGAGAACCTTTTCTCACTTTTCTCCAACGATGGAGAAAGATGTTCTCGAGATATTCACGGACTATCCCAGATCTTGAGAAAATGGATATCTTTGTCAACAACCTAATCCATGAATTAAAGTACAATGTCCAGATGCAAGTACATCCTTCATTCAACAAAATGGTAGATAACGCCCTTAGAATGGAAGATGTGCTTATAAAAAAGGGAGATATATCGCTTTGGAAAGAAACATTGCAAGGTTCTACCTCTAAAGAAAAGAGTAAATACTGGAAATACAACAAAGATAATAATAGGAACATTGTTAGTGATGGAGTGGTAGATACTATCCAAGCAAAAACAAAATCCACAATATTTAACTTGGCCAGTGGCATGCAAGCACTCAACGCAGCTGAAACTGCGACAGAAAATCCTCCGAAGAAAGCAAGAGAATAGTTTAAAGAAAAGCCTTGGCTTTCAAAACCAAAGCGTGATTTTACTCCTCTAGATGAGTCATGTGAATCAACTTTCAAAACCTTAATGGCAAATAATCTGATAACATTGCCAGACAATTCTAGACCATATGACCCAGATTTTAGACCCAAATAGTGGAGAGAAAACAAGTACTATGATTAGCATCGGAACAAGGGACATAACATAAACAACTACATGAAACTCTAACATGAAATCCAAGATCTCATTGATACAGATAAGATATTTGTTGGAAATCACACAACTAATGCTGATCATAAGGCCTTTAAAGATCCCTTACCGACTTATGAACAAGGAGATTCCTCAAAACCCAAGAGAGGAGCTAGAGTCACTTATACCTACACTAATAACGATAATGTGATCAACATGATTGAACATGCTTAGCCTGAATATTGCAATGTGATCATAGTCTAGGATCACCAAATTCCAGCACAAGCTGCTAATGTCGTGACTTGCGCTCAAAGGAAGATTACTCTCCTAAGAGCTAGTTCCTCAACTTTCGATCAAACAACATCAAATCTACCAAATAGACAAACAGACACAATCATGGACAAATCAAAACAACTGGCTTCATCATCTTCTCCCAGTTATAGTATTGTCAAACAATTGAAGAGAACCAGTGCTCAAATCTCCATTTTGGAATTGCTTAAGGTCTCTTTTGCTCACAGAGAGGTCCTGGACAAGGCTCTACTTACCACCAATGTCCCTAAAGATTTAGACATAGATCAGTTTCAATCTATGGTGGGTCACCTAACCTCACCTCATTACCTCACTTTCTTTGAAGAAGATGATAACTCACTGAGTCACCCACATAACCAGCCATTACGCATTGAAGCCATGATCCATAAACACCGCGTTAAACGTGTTTTGATAGATGGAGGCGCTGGGTTGAATATTTGTACCTACAATCTACTGACATAGCTGGGATTTTCTGAAAATGTTATTGATCCAACAAAGAAGATAACAATAAAGGCTTATGATGAAGAAGAAAGAACTTCTAAGGGTCCGGTACTATACCAATCAGAGTAGGAACTGTAGAAAGAGATGTCATTTTTCAGGTCCTGGATCTTCATCTTTCATACAACATCTTACTGGGTAGGCCATGGATTCATGAAATGAAAGCAGTACCATCTATGTATCATCAGTGCTTGAAGTTTCCTTATAATGGAGTTGAAGTCAATATTCCTGCCGATACAAGCTATACCTGCAATGCATTAACACGGAGTGCTGATACTTTTGTTCCTCATAATGGAGCAACCTCTACAACTGAAAGTTCGGAATCTTTGCTAAAAGATTTAGAAAAGAAATTAAAAATCACAAACACTGGAATGGATGGCTACAAGATAGAGCCTATACTCTTACTAATGTCTCTTCCTCCATCACCAAGACAGTTAGGAAAGCCATCAGAGGTTATGAAGCCACAAATTTCAGCTCCAAAAGTCATTTATGATGGTCTCTTTATACAGTCCTCTACTTCTCTTGCAGGCGAAATAGAAGAAGATGATGTCCTCAAATCACTTTTCAAAGAAGATAGTGCAAACAAAAAAATATGACATTGTGAGATTTCCAAGACACAATATGGTCCAGGCTATAAGATGCTTCAACGCATGGGATATTCAGGTATTGGTCCTCTAGGCAAACGTCAAAAAGGTATTGTTGAACCTATTCAGTTACAAACTAAGTTTGTCAATGATAAAGCTGGACTAGGATATGATCCAAGAAAGCAATCAGATTAGAAGCACACGTCTCACCATCAATGTAAGTGGAAGAAGAAGGTACTACCTTTAACAACACAATAAATTAATACTCAACAAACTCAGGATGAGTGTGACGGTGAACAAAAAGAATTGCCCACCTAGAGAGAGGAAACATATGGTAATCAAGTTCAAGTTATGTCAGCTATAATACCATAGGAAGTAGAAGTCCCAGAGCATATGAGAGACGAAGTATACAAAATCAGAGAATTGTTTGCACCTCTGAATGTTCCGGTCACATATACTGGCAGACAACAAGTAGATGATTCAGAAACTGATTCAAATGAGTATGAATGGGGTCCTGACCATCTCTCAGATACATCTACTATGGAAACCCTTGAAGAATCCAATGATATCACAGATGATGCACAAGAGTTGATACGCCTAAGAATGCAAAGGAAAATGGAAGAAATTAGACCAAAAAGACAAGAAGACTATGAATGATAGTTGGAGGGAAAAAGGAAACAAGTAATTTCTTCACCTACTAGCTCTCCCTCTAACGAGATAGGACAAATTAGGTACAAAACTACAAAAGAAGAATTAGAAGCTATAGAAACAGAACTAGTCATCAGTCTAGAGGAAGCTGAATGGAACAGGCGATAGGGATTAACAGAACCATCAAGGTTATGTCCACAAGTGTGTCAAATACAAGCAATCAATGAACCAAATCACGAAGGAACTTGCAACATCAAAGATGTGGGTATTGATACTATATTTACTTTTACTAAGCCACTTGAAGATGATTCAGAAACTTCATCTTATGACTTTGATAACTCAGACACAAGCTCTATTCATAACAATGATTATTCAACAACACATTATGACTACTCTGTCATGAATGTTGAGATGCCATCCGCTGGCCCTGTTACTATCACACCACAGTATGTAGTCCAGTGTGAAGTAGGTGACGACACTAGAAGTAGGTCGGTTGGGTTAGGTCCAATAAATACTAACATGAATTTCGATAATCATGTCGTAACTCTTCCTGGTCTTGAGACACATACGCAAGGTAGTCTTCTGGAACTCGACTGGTTAGTCTGAAGCCATGGTGATAGTACCGTGAACTCCCTTGAGCCTATTCCAACCTTATCCTTAATGCATCCGGAATTGATTTATTGTACTCTTTATAACCAACCCTTAAATGTACCTACTTTTACCAATGATTATATGTTAGCCTATTATCTCAATGCAGTTGAACCCATGAACTCTTCCACCAGTGAATAGAGTGAAAACAAGACTGAAACAGATATCAAGTATCTTAGTTGCAAAAATAAGAAAAATAAAAATAAAAGACCTGATGGCGAAAACCACATTGTGGCGGTGTCAGAATCTGAAAAAGAGAAAATAAAGGACGTACCTAAAGGTGAAAACCTCTCTGAGGCACCTAAAGGTGAGATACTTGATATGCTACCAAGTCATTTCTAGGAGAGGTCTTTTATATTGATCGAGCCAACTCAGTCAGTGAATATTGGGAGTCAAGAGACACCACACATCATTCATTTAGCTCAATCACTATCAGCAGAAGAATTACAAGATTTCAGCAACCTTTTTTTAGAAAAGAAGATTAACTTTGCATGGACATACTCAGATATGCCAGGACTCGATCCTGATCTCATCATGCATCATCTCTCTATTACATAAGGAGTTAAACCAGTCAAGCAAAAAATCCGTAAGATGCATCCTCATGTGGCACTACTAGTCAAGGCTGAACTAGAGAAATTGCTAAAAGCTGGATTTATCAGAGCTATAAACTACGCAAAATGAATATAAAACATAGTACCTATATCAAAGGTAGACAAATCTATTAGAGTTTGCACAGACTTTAGGAATCTCAACAAAGCATGTCTGAAAGACGATTTTCCATTGCCCAACATCAACATGATAATAGATATGACTGTTGGATATGAGATGTATTCATTAATGGATGGTTTCTCTGGTTACAATCAGATCAAGATAGCACCTAAAGATCAAGAAAAGATAGCTTTCACATATGCATGGGGAACCTTCTACTGGAATGTTATGTCGTTTGGTCTAAAGAACGTAGGAGCAACTTACCAAAGAGCAGTAACCACTATCTTCCACGATATGATGCATAAAAACATGGAAGATTATGTTGATGACACCCTGGTAAAGACTATGAAGAGATCTACGCATATTCAAGAGCTAGGCCTCATACTAGATAGAATTGAAAGATTCAAGTTCTGATTAAATCCTAAAAAGTGTGCATTTGGGGTAACATCAAGAAAATTGCTTGGTTACATAATTTCAAAAAAAGGAATTGAGGTTGACCCTGAAAAGGTCCAAGCTATAATGGAAATGCCTCCACCCAAGAATATCAATCAAATGAGAAGTCTACAGGGCCGTCTTCAATCAATAAGGCATTTTATATCTCAGCTAGCAGACAAAGCTCAACCCTTCACGAAGGTATTAAGGAAAGGAATTCAAAACAACTGGGATAAAGATTGTGAATAACATTTACAACAAATCAAAGAATATCTTTTTAATCCACCCATATTAATGCCACCAATTCAAGGTAAGCCACTGATCCTGTACATATCAGCTATATATACTTCACTGGGGGCACTTTTGGCACAACAGGATGACAATAAAAAGGAACGAGCTATTTATTAAATTAGCAGAACATTGGTGTCATATGAAATGAGCTACACTATAATAGAGAAAGCATGCTTGGCATTAGTCTTTGCATCACAAAAATTAAGGCACTATATGTTGACACACTCTATTAAGCTGGTAGCTAAGATTGATCCACTCAAATATCTTCTCAGTAAAGCAACGCTTACAGGAAGATTGGCTAAATGGGTCATGGTTCTTAAGGAATTTGATATCGAATATGTGGAACGTAAAGCCATCAAAGGACAGGTTATTGCAAACCAACTTGTTGATGCTCCACTTGAAGACAGTCAACCTTTGCATATAGAATTCCCAAATGAATCAATCATGCACCTTACTGAACAATCATGGAAGATGTTCTTTGATGGGTCTTTCACTCAACATGGTTTTGGTGTCAGAATACTTTTTATTGCTCTTCAAAAATATTCAATTCCTAAGGCTTACAAGATTCTCTTCCCTTGCACAAATAACATTGCAGAATATGAAGCTTTGGTAAACGGGATCAAACTGGCCATCGAGTGGAAGATAGTTGAATTACACATCTATGGAGATTCTCAACTCATTATCAACCAAATCAATGATCCATATCAGACAAGAGATGGGAAACTGATGCCATATAAGAGAATGGTGGATGATCTCAAGAAATACTTTACCTTTGTATCATTTTAGCAGATCCCCAGAATAGCAAATAGAGCAGCGGATGCAATGGCCACTTTGGCATCTATACCACAGCTACAGGAGTCTAATTTTCACTTTGAATTCCTGGTGGAAGAGTTACATTATCCTGCCTATGATTCTCCCGAGTCCTAGATGGTCTGTTCTATTATTAGACATGAGTCATCTCATTATAGCCACATTTACTCTTACTTGCGTGACCAAGTTGTCCCTGCTACTCTTTCTTGAAATGAAAAAAAGGAACCTAATCCGAAATGCATCACGGTACGTCATCATTGCTAATGACCTATTCAGGCAAGGTTTAGATAATACTTTGCTTAGATGTCTAGAAACTGAGGAGTCCCAATGCGCATTATCTGAGGTTCATGAAGGTGTTTGTGGATCCCATTCGAACGGTCTAACTTTAGCATAAAAACTACTAAGGGCTAGCTACTACTGACTAGACATGGAGAAAGAAGCTATAAAATTTGCTAAAACCTATGAAAAGTGTCAACTGCATGGGCACCTTATCCATGCTCCAGCAAGGGATCTCATACCCATTGAGACACACTAGCCCTTCCAACAGTGGGCATTTGATTTAATTGGCCAAATATATCCTGCATCATCTAATGGACACAAATTTATTATCACTGCCATTGAGTACTTCACTAAGTGGGTAGAAGCGGTTCCGCTCATCAAGGCAACCGGCAAACAAGTAGCTCTTTTTATTCTTAATTATATCATCTGCAGGTATGGTATACCTTTATCTATTATAACTGTGATGCTAAAAATGTAGTATATAAGAGGCATACACATATAATGAGACAATAAAATGTAATTGAAAAGCTTAATTGAAAACTAGATTAGAAATGCAAACCATAAGCCTTCCTTGAAATGTCTCATTTTCCTCTATTCTTGAGGACCTTGAAGGTGTTGGATTGATGGGCTCTCAGCGGAGTAATGACCTCCAAAGTGGAAACTCAAGAGTTGAGTAGCTATTTGATCATGATTGACTATGGAGATGATATGAAATGCATGATTTAAGAAACTAGATTAACATGCTATGATAAATCCAAAAGCTAATTACTAGATAATTGAAATGCAAATTACCTATAGTAATGATGCCTAAATTGATATGAGATGGGATCCTTATTGCTCCAAAATGAGGGATATTTATAGGAATTCCAAGGCCAAAGCTAAGGTGGCAGGAATCGACGGTCCAGATCTGATCTGAAGATATCAAGGGCCAAGATTGAGGAAGTTGGAGAAGAGATTGGAAGGGACACTTGTCATCTCTGTGGTGACAAGTGTCAAGTAGCCTTGCTCATGAGAGGGCAAGTGTCCAAGGGAGGAGAAATGTGGCAAAAGTGCCATGTGTCTCGAGGAGAGAATTTCCACACCATGGGAGGTTAGGATAAGGAGGTTAGAATGTGCAAGATAGGATAGGGTTACTTAAACCCAAGATTAGATTGAATGGGTTGAGTTAGGGGATGGTTAGGTTGGGTGGTTAAATTTAGGAGCCATGTGCTCATTTGAATTTAGAAATTCAAATAATTAAAAAATGATAATTAATCTCAACAAACTTGAGTTTGTTAATCTTAATTAGGGATTAGAAGAATTGATTAATATGGGGAGACATTAATTAATTTAGAATTAATTAATCAAAGGGGGATATGAGATGAACTATATAAATAAATCATTTAGATTTATTTACTAGTAGATGAATAGAGAAATTAATTAAATTGCTCGTGAATTCAATTAATTGGGAAGGGGGAATTAATCAAATAACTGCAAATTTAATTATCTTCAGACCATTTTTAGGTGTATACATTTTGCCCCTCTTTGAAGCGATGTGTGACGACGCGTTGGTTCAAAGAAAACTTGATTGATGATGTTGCTGATATTGATAGGATGTAGATTCGATCTTGATTTGATGCGGATTTGGTTTTGATATGATACTGATTTGATTTGGAGATGATAAATCTTGATATGATGTCGATTCAATTTTGGAGATGATAAATCTTGATATGATGCCGATTCGATTTTGGAGATGATAAATCTCGATATGATGCGGTTTCGATCTTGGAGATGACAAATCTCCATATGATGCCAATTCAATTTTGGAGATGATAAATCTCGATATGATGCGGTTTCGATCTTGGAGATGATAAATCTCGATATGATGTGGTTTCGATCTTGGAGATGATAAATCTTGATATGATGCCGATTCGATTTTGGAGATGATAAATCTCGATATGATGCCCCAAACTTTGATTGATAGATATCGAAGCGAGGATGCCCCCTTGGGAGATGAATTGGATAATTTTCTAATGTTTTTGAATTCTTCGTGACTTTTTTATTTTTTTGAAATTTTTTGAAATTCTTTCGATTTTTAGATTTTTAATGATTTTCCGATTTTTAGAGTCAATCCGATTCATTTCCCAACAAGAAATTTGAAAATGCTGCCCTGCCAGGCTGATTAGTTGATTAGATGATTAAAAATAAGTGGAATAAAAATCCCACTTAAATGCCCCATTATGAGTTTAAAAAGGTGAATTCCTTTTACCACTCATTTGTGCACTGCAGTTTTTGGAGAAAAATTGCTCTGGAGAAAGGAAACGACAATCTCGTACCACCAGCATAGGTTCGAGTGAGTTCGGCGATATGAGCGTCCTCAGGCATACGGTCCACCGATACGTACTTTGAGAAAACCCAACTTTGTTAATTTTTAGTTTATTTTTGAAAAAATTAGCTATTTGTATAAAAAATCATTTTTTTAGCGTTTTTGCCAAATGGGTTGGGAAGAAAATTGTATTTTTGAGATGAGTTTTTCGATTTCTGAAATGGGTTTTCCAGTTTAAAAAAAAAAAATCATTTGCATTCCAATTTATTTATGTATAAAAAAAATACATAATTTTTTTTTTCCTTTTTGAAATTTTATGTTTTGGTGGTTTTGGGCGGGAATAGGCGGTGGTGGAGGCCGGGCGGTGGCCACCACCGGCGCCACTGCGGGGGGGGGGGGGTGGGCAAGAATTATTATTATTATTATTTTTTTTCAAGATTTTCGATTTTTGGAATTTTTTTATTTTTCCATTAAGAATTTCGATTTTTGGAATTTTTTGATTTTTCCATCAAGATTTTCGATTTTTGGAATTTTTTGATTTTTCCAATTTTGACGATTTTTGGAATTTTTTGATTTTTCTGATTTTGATGATTTTTGGAATTTTTTGATTTTTCCGATTTTTTGATTATTCGAATTGGGTGATTTTGAGAAAATGATTTGATTTTTCGATTGGTTGAATTTGTTGTCAATTTGATTTGATTTTGATGGGTAAGATTTGATTAGTTATCTAATTGATAAAATTAGACACTCCTGATTGATAAATTTGATGATTAGTTCAGATTATCTCGATGCACGTGCGAGATGAGATAAGTTTGATAATGACCTCATGATAGATGAGCGTCATTGATAGGGGCCCAACGAGATTTGATAAAAATCTCAATTGAGCAAAATAGACCGATAGATAGATTGATTTGATAGATAGATAGATCAAGAAACTAATATGATGAGATGATTTGATTGCAGGAGCACTTTACCATTCTTCAGTCTCAGGAGGGTTTCTTGAAGACATGGATGTTGATACCCCACCTTAGCCAGGTGGAGTGAGACCTAATTGGCAGGTGTGGTTTATCTTCCCTTCTTAACATGCCCCAGCCTTTGATAAACCGGGGATTACTGACAGCTTTAGCAGAGCATTGGCATAGTGAGCATAACACGTTTCATTTGCTGACGGGAGAGATTATGGTGACACCCGAGGATGTCTACCGGATTTTGCGCATCCCTGTGATGGGTGATCTAGTATATTATGATCTCAGTGAGTGGGGTGAGACAGAGGCACTTTGCCAGGTGTTTGAGGATGATGAGATAGGTGGGTACGATGTTGCATGGCAGGAGATGCTAGAGCTAGGATATGCCACATTACCGACTGTTCTTGCCGGATTTATTGGAGGCTTCCTTTGTCTCGATCACATGTCAAAGGGATTATCTGTTGGATGGGGTCATCTGCCTGAGCAGATGGTGACAGAGGGGACTCAATTTGCATGGGGGTCATGCATGTTGGCGCATGTGTATCATGACCTCCACCGAGTTGTGTACTAGGGATCAACTGCATTATCAGCAAGGGTGATTGTGCTTCAGTTATGGGCCTGGGAGCATTTACCTATCACACAACCATTGGCTGACTGAGATAGACCTGTAGGTAGGCCTTATGCTGACGGGTATCCTGGTATTATTGTCCAGTGAAAGTTGGGCAACTTAGAGTACTGGTGACGGACCTTGGATGATCTGGATACTATGATATGGAGACCATACAGGGATTGTGAGATTTGGCATGAGGATGCAGTGGAGATGTCGTATGTATTCATGACACGATATTTGATTGGATCGACATCCTATGTCATTGAGCGATTCCTATGTATGAGGGTGTTGAGACAGTATGGCAGGATACATGGGATGCCACAGGGTACAACTCATTATGCTCGTCGGAGATTGGACGTGGCTACTTGGGGGCCTTCTATTTCATATGACCAGGCCTGCGCAGAGTATCAGTCATTGGAGCCAATTGATTGGGATCATTTTCCAGGCATGATGGATAGTGGGATGACACATGAGTATGCCATGCATTGTACTGTACACAGGTTTCCTAGGCTGACACGTCCAGATGAGCCAGAGCCAGTTTTTGATGAGGATGATGAGAGGCTACAATGTAGAGCTCCTAGACAATGGAGGGATTGTGAGGGGAGAGATGATAGCAGAGATGGGGATGGATATGTAGGAGGTGCAAGAGATCATGGTGATGGAGAAGATGATGATGGGGGAGATGGTCGAGTAGTGGCAATGACAATGATAGGCACATTAGGAGCTAGCAGTTCTAGATCTGCTAGAGATGTATATACAGATTGGATGGCTCGAGTGGTCAGATGGAGGAGATCAATTCCCGGGGTCAGGGGCATTAGGTCCCAGAGCAGGAGGTTCCCCCAGTTGAGTAGATACCTATGATAGTATCACAGGCTGAGCAGCCACAGGAAGATGCACCTCGACGGATCCTCATTAGGATGCCGTCTCATCAGCAATAGGCTCATATTATGGACTTATAGTCTCAGGTTCAGCAACTAGAGACTCGATTAGCAGAGAGAGACTCTCAGATGGCCCAACTAGAGGCTTCGATGGCTTCTCTCATATTTGAGAGAGACGCAGCTATGGATAGGTGTTGGTAGGACGAAACACAGGTACAGTTGTCAGGAGGGTCTACTTCAGGGAAGACTTCCCTGAAGATGATGAGCCAAGGGATCTGAGAGGCTGAGTATTACAGGACCTTATACTTTACTGTTGTTCCTGCTGATCAGAGGGCTCCAAGATTTTCACAGCTGAGCAGGAGACCAGGACAGAGCTAGACTGAGAGTTGAGGAGTGACAGGGCCTCTTCAGAGAGCTCCCCCAGGTGGGGACTCAGGTACAGGGGTACCAGCTGGTGCTACTCTACCTACTGCATCAGGACAGAGTTCCACTCCACGTTCTAGTGGTCACACTGATAAGGGACATTGATCTATTTATGTACACACCTTTTTGTGATGAGATATTGATGATTCCTGTGATGTATATTTGTGATGTATCTCATATATTTTGTGATATCATTGTACCTTGGACATTGATCTTGTTTTGATGATATGATATGCAGTTGATTCTATTCTCTCTAAATGACCTATGAAATGATGGATGCATTCTATTTGACATATGATTATGATGTGCAGTAACTTTCATGATGTATGCTTGATGTATGCTTTAATTCCTATATGTTTATGAATTCTAGATGATGGATATATGATGATGCATTATTTACATGATGTATGCAAATGCAAATATGTATGGTGATGCTTATAATTGTTATGCGATATTGTGCAATGTAATGCTTTCTATGTTTATGATAATTTTACGATTTTCTCATGCATGTTAATATGAGATGGATGTAATGCAATGCAATGGTGTTATTTTATATGATTTGAGATTTGATGAATTCCATGCAATGATCTTACTAAATGAATGAATGATTTGATGCTTTAAATGAATGATGCCTTGGTATGCAATGGTTACATGAGATGAACTAACTTATCATGTAGGATGAATGAATTGATTATTTTTGTTGTTATTGTCCAATGTACTCAATCATGTAATAAGAGAGATAACACCATGTTATTCTTTGGCCTTGGAAAAGATGAGCATTGTGATCCCATGCAGAATGAAATGCAGAGCTACTTTTAAAATGTAAATGCAAACATGAAATGCAATGTGGTGATTGGACCGGTCATGGAGTCATTGCTTTGTTTCATCATTGAGCCTTTAAAATGTGGGAAGTGAGTGCAAACATCAAGGGTATAATTGAACCATGATGACCTGAGCACTACTTTCCTAGGTTTTGATATTGCAAGTTAGCACAAGCATCGAGGTATAATTGAACCAATATTACCAGAGTGTCGCTTACGTAAAACAAGCAGTATTAACCATTTCTATATGCGAGTCCGAAATGTCTTCCATGATGCTCTGATGATCATGTCCTTAGACAACTTTGCACATATTAATGATTAATTTACAGACAGTAGACAAGAAAAATATCATGTTCCTTCTTTGTTTCTCTAGTCAAAGACATCCTGGAGTTACTCAAATATCATGATAGCGAAAATCAAAATAAAATAGTTGAACTATTATTGTCACAGTGTTAAAATCATGAGTCAAGATATATCATCCATTGATATGTGTTTTGTCATGTTTAGATTGATATGTGATAGTTACTGGTTGACAATGTGATCTTATGTTCAATGTTGGATGTATCTCAGTTTTTTGCTTGACAAGCGTTGTCTGACTGTTGTTCTACTTGCTTTGATTAAGCCCAAAAATGATCGCAACTTTTTGCCCCCAACTAGGTTTAGGATTTTGCCCCTAGCCTAGAAACAAACCTTTATTATGACATAGTCAATGATCCAAACCATGACGAGAAATCACCTGGGATGTCTGCGTATGTACAAAGGCTTTATGATGGATATGAACAACGCTGATGGAAAATAATGCAAGCGGAAGAATGCCCGAACCAATAGATGGCAGAGCTAGCCGACAGATAATGCCTGTTTGTCAGGTTTTCATCATCTGTTTTTATTGCACTTTTTCTCATATTTGATTTTTTAAAATTATTTTATGCTTTTTTACTATTTTTGGATTTTTTGCTTTTTCACTGTTTTTGGATTTTTTGCTTTTTCATTGTTTTTGGATTTTTTGCTTTTTCACTGTTTTTGGATTTTTTACTTTTTTCACTGTTTTTGGATTTTTCAAAGACAAAAATTCTTCAGATGCATGCTATTGATGGGTTCCTCGAGCTGATCTCTATCTTGTGTTGATAGCTGATATGCCCCTAACCTAGATACTGTTGTGACCACAAATGGACCTAACCAGTTTGGTTCAAATTTTCCTTTCTTTTCTCAATTTGACTAATTTTGTGGATTTTCGTTTAGTACTAGTTCTCCCACTTGAAAGATTCGTGGTTTAACCTTGTGATTATAACTTTGGCACATTCTTTGCTGATATACCTTTAGATGATCAAAGGCATTTTGTCTTCTTTCATGGATCGGTTCTAACTCTTGTAGTCTAGATACTCATTGTTCTTCATCTGGGATAAGTCCTTTTAGTGATACACGTAGAGAGGGTATCTCTACTTCGATTGGCAATATGGCTTTTGATCCATATACAAGAGAGAAAGGCGTGGAACCTATTGGTGTATGGATACTGGTGGGGTAGGCCCAGAGAGCAGGGTTTAGTTGAATATGCCAATCTTTCCTAGCATCATTCACTATCTTTTTGAGGATTTTTAGAATAGTTTTGTTAGATGCTTTTGCCTACCCATTCCCCTGTGGATAATAGGGTGTGGAGAATCTGTGCTAGATCTTAAACTTATCACATAGCTCTTGTACATCCTGATTCTTGAATGGTCGCCCATTATCAGTGATAATGGTCATTGGTATTCCATAACGAAAGATGATGTAATTCGAGATAAATGTAGCAATTTGTTTTCCTGTGATATTTGTGAGAGGTACTACCTCGATCCATTTTGTAAAATATTCTATAGCTACAAGGATGAATTTGTGACCATTAGATGAAGAAGGATTTATTTTTCCTACTAGATCAAGACCCCATTGGCAGAAAGGCCAAGATGTTGCCAAAGCATGAAGTTCTTGTGCTAGTGCATGAATCAAATTCCCATGGATCTGACATTGTTTGCACATTCTAGCTATTTGAAAAGAATCTTGTTCCATAGTCGGCCAATAATAGCCCAAGCGTATGAGTTTTTTCAAAAGGGTAAGACCACTTGAGTGAGTTCCACAAATGCCGTTATGGACTTTATTTAAGGCCTTCTTAGATTCTTCTTGTTTGAGACATCTTAAAAGAGTACCGTCTAGACCTCGTTTAAATAGGGTGTCTGCGACATGAGTATAATGGGAGGATTGGCGAATAAAGTTTCTCTTTTTATTTTTTGATAAGTCGGGAGGTAAGATGCTATCTTTCAGGTATGTGTAAGTTTGGCCATAGCAGGAGGAATCATGTCCAATAAGTTGACAGATGGTTTGGGAATTGGGACAATTATGAGAAGGGTAAAACAACTCTTTAACCAGGAATTCATAACGCTCTTGATTTTCCTATGTTTGTAATAGAGAAGCAAGTGTTGCCATGGCATCTGCTGCTTTGTTATCATTTCTTGGAATTTGTTCAAAAGTGATTTCAACAAAATATTTCTTGAAGTCATCCACCATCTTTTTGTAAGGCACGAGTTTGTCATCTTTTGTTTGATAGTCATCATTGATTTGATTGATGACGAGCTGAGAGTCTCCAAAGACCCGAAGTTGTGTAATGTTCCATTCCATAGCCATTTTGATGCATGCAACTAAAGCTTCATACTCTGCAGTGTTGTTGGTGCATGAGAAGCTTAATTTGTATGCTTTCAGAATTGTATGACCTTGTGGTGTAATGAATAGAATACCTGCTCCTGATCCATGTTGTGTTCCATTATTGATGCTTTCTCCTGGACTGATATTCAGGTGATGTATTGTAAGATATGGATCAAACCTTGGAATGTCTATATATGAACAAGTAAAATTAATTTGCCACCTTTTGATGGATTCCCAATATTGTTGCCTTGCTAGTTCTGACAAAGAGATTACTAGATGTAGATCAGTTGTATCAATGATAACTGCCTCTGCTGGTTCTATTAGGATAGATAACTTATCTTGATAAAATTCAAGTAAGGTGTCAAATTGCCCATCTTCCAGTGCCTCAAGGAGGTTTTCACTGTTAGATGCATCCTTTATTTTTACTTTTTCTCGGTCCAATGTTGGTAAGAAATGATTTTCAACATTAGACTTGATATTGTTTTCTTTATTTTCACTTTTGCGACTAGGAGATTTAACACCCACTTGACTGGAAGATATGTTAGCGGAATCCCTGGTGAAAGTTGTTACGAGTTTGATTGCATTAAGATATACAGATATGGCATGGTCATTTGGAAAGGTATCAATAGCAGTATGTCCTTCATTTTTCCAGTCCATAGGTTCGGGGAGGATTAGAGGTAAATGATCTTCAGTTTGAGATGTGTCAAAGATATTAGGGGTTATGATAGAGATATCAGAGATTTCAATATGTATTTCCATGTCTAGATCGATACTCTCATCAGAATGACCTCACATAAGAAACTCCTAATCATCCTCGGTTAAGTCCATGTTAGCCAAATGTGTTTTTGATTCAAGTAGGCTAGTTCCTAACGTTTGTCCTGCATACTTGTGAACTACATCATCTTCTACAGCTTCTTCCCTTTCAATTTCAAGTTGCTCTTGTTTGTTTTCCATGATAGAAAATATTTTTCCGGTCCCTCGATCTCTTAGCTGCATTTGTTTCTCCATGTTTGATAGAATTGATGCAAATGATTGTTCTTTGGATTGTGTGCTTGAATATGTTGCCTCTTTGTTATGTGAAACAATAACCTCTTGAGCTGATTTCAGATTATTACAACACTGCAATGAATTTGAGTTTGCTGATATTGTGATTTCCTATCCATTGTATGGAAATCTTAAGCACTGATGGCATGTTGATGTAATAGCTTGTATGTCATGTATCCATGGTATCCCCAAGAGTATGTTGTATGGTAAGCCTGAATCTAGAACTTGGCATGCTGTGTATTTTTGCAAAGGTCCCACTCTGAGGGGTAATACCATAATTCCTTTAGAGTAATGTTCTTCTTTACCATATGCTTTGATTTTTATCTTTTTTAGGGGATCAATTGCATCTTCTGAATAACCCAGAGCATGGACAAGACTCAAAGAGCAAATGTTCAAGCCAACTCCCCTATCTATTAGGACTTGTTTAACAAGCGTTCTTTGAATGAGGACTTCAATTTGCAAGAGAGCGTTATGGGGATGCTGCAATGATTTAATGCTTGGATATGAAGGAGATGAGCTTTGAACAGTATCCTCTGAAATCAATTTAATGGCAATTTTGGATATCCCTTGGGGAATTCCATCTTTGGGTGTATTATTTGGTGATGATGCTATGGAATGTTCTTGCAAGATTTCAAGAGGTGTAGGAATAGATGCCATTGGAGAGTCAATTTTCTCATGGAGAGATGATCCATTGTTAGACATAGGTGCACAATAGCGATCTTTTCCATCAAAATCCCTTAGGGATCTCTTTAGGAGTTGCATAAAAGAACCACCTTTCTTTGGAAATCTATTTGAATCCTTGTGAGGTTTTGACATAGTTTGATTTTGATTTTGGACTTGTTTGATTTCTCTGATATGTTGACCTATTATGTTTTCTTGTATTTTGCTTTGGCATTCCATGTTTCTATAGTCTTCAGTTATTTCAAACGTTTCTGTTTCTGTTTCTACAATCTTTCATCTCTGAGCCCTGGTTAGAACGGGCATACATGTATTTTGAATGTTTTTCAAGTTTTAAATCTTGTTTAATATGTTGTAATAAGTGATCAATTGTTGAGGTGAAAGTTGTGGATGGATAGACATGAAATGATCTTTTCAAGTATTTGCTTGTTTGCAAGTTTTTTTCAATCTTAGTTTTGGAGTGCAAATTTTGTGATTTTTGATATGACCAAGTTCAATGGCAATGATATATCCTATGATAAAGAATGAGGTTATTCTAATCAAGCATTGTAGTTTTGTGATTAAAGGATGATAGATCTTGATGAGAAACTATGTTTGAATGATCAGTTTATCAAAGACAATGTGATGTTGCACTTTAAGGTGTTTGATCTTTAACTTATTTGAGGTGAATACTTGAGACCTTTGTGTGTCTTGTTCTTGAATATGTTTTGACAGGAGATAACTTGATTGAATGACCCAACAAGATGACCTACTCTCTATGATTGACTGTTTGAGAAATGGGTTGTTTTTGTTTTCTGATTTTGATGCAGTTTACTAGAAACACTACTAAAAAGACCAGGAACTTTGATGTTTAGGCCAGGAACGCTACTCTGTATACCAGAAACGCTGACAAACAGACTAGAGACACTGATAGACAGACCAAGAATGTAGACAGATAGATCAAGAATGTTGTTCTGTACAACAAAAACACTGACAAACAAACCATAAATGCTAACAGACTGACCAAAAACACTAGGACACAGACCAGGAACACTGAGAAATAGACCAAAAATGCTAACAGACTGACCAAAAATGTTGTTCTGTAATACAGTGACTCTAAAGTTCAAATGATAATGTGTAGACTTAGAAAATTAAGCTTTTGAACTTGGGAGATTTCAATTTTGACCCAACTTTATGATTTTAAAACTCAGAAAATGGATATGTAGACTTTAGGAGATCTGATGCTGCAATATGAGCAATTTGACATGCAACTCAAAAGAGTTGTTGATTAGACCAAGGGAGCTGACCTTTAGACCAAGAGAGCTACTATTTAGACTAGGAACTCTGTTATAATGACCAGAAATACTGCTAAACTGATCAGAAATGCTGGCAAACTTACCAAAAATGTTGACAAACTTACCAGAAACGCTGCTAAACTGACCAAAAACTCTAATGTTTAGACCAGAAACTCTGATGTTTAGACTAGAAACTCTAATGTGCTCAACCTTGGAGAGTTAATGTTGAAATATGAGAAATTTGACATTCACACCAAGAGAGCTGACATTTGGATTGGAAATGCGACTGTTTGGACCGTAGGTGCGACCGTTTGAACTGCAGATGCAACTGTTTTGACTAAAGATGTGACTATTTGAATTGACAGTGCTAATGTTTGGACCCAAAAGAGCTAATGTTTGGACTATGAATGCAACTATTTGGACTAATAAAGATAATGTTTGGACTAAGAGAGCTAATGTTTGGACCGTGAATGCAACTGTTTGGATTGTAGATGCAACTGTTTTGTACTGAAAGAGCTAATCTGTTGTGAAACTTGTGAATTTGACCATTTGAAGTTTGATTTTTCAATGTTTGTTATATTTCAATGGATGATATCTTGACTTGACTTACAAACACAAAATTCAGATTGTATTTTTGTCCCAAAGGACACATAAAGTGTATGTTCAAGAAGCTTTAAAGAAAGCCCAAGTTTTCACAGGTTTTGAATAATTGAGAACACATCAATCAGTCTATCCTAAGGAGATTGGCTTCATTATTAGTTCTTAGCCCACAACTTGGTACCCTGTCAGCTCACACAGCCTTGTCACCCCCTAAAGGGTGCCCATGTTTTTGCCTTTGCGAGACCTAGTGGAGTCCCATTATGAGCCTAGCAATAAGGTCTCAAAAGGGGAGTTCACACATACGCTCAAGAGGCACATATGGTGAGTATCTTAAGGAGAGATTCTTCCCCCTCCATGCACTAATAATTTAATAATGTTTGGAGGTAAAACGGGTAGCTTCTAATTTACTTGGAACTAGTAAGGGATCCATTCGGTGCGTCGGGGTATAAACTCAATTAAGAGGTCTCCCAACCTTGAAAACCAAGGTTTGATATACCCGAAGGTACGGAGGAGAGCTATTCTCGAGCACTATCATTGACTTGATTTTCATCAAATCACGTTTATTTTATAGTGGGTTGGAGTACTTGGCGTTAGCCATGCCCACTTGGGTTGTTCCCCTCTCATCAACCTTAATGGTTAAGAGTTATTACTCCTTGGGAGGGCAGGCCCACTAAAGATATGCACTATTGAAAGTAAAGAATGAGTCTAGCTTTCTGATCACCTAAGAAAGGTGAGAGCATACTCGCCTATCATTAAAACACATAAGACATGTTTGCTCATTTCCATTGTAATTAGTCTATGTGCCTAATTTAACAAATATAAGTGCAAAATCCCACAGCTGCAAACAAAGTTAGTAGTTTATATTGCATTCTTTGATGACGAAATAGTTTAGGACTCCGGTCTTTCATAGGGAAATAAGTACCTGCAAAACCAACAATATGCAAATTAGGTTCGGGAAAATGACAGTCCAGAAGCAGAAATGAGGAATGCAACATACAATATTTGCAAAATCAATTAAAAAACTAAAAAACGCCATCAAATTGACCAAGAACGCCATCATATGTGCCAAGAATGTTGCTCTGCACACCAGAAACATTGTTAAATAGATTGAAAACATTGACAAATGTACCAAAAATGCCACCATACATACCAAAAATGCTAAAGTACAGAAAAACATAAAAATAGAGTTGAGGAATCTCCCATAAATGCCATTTGAGGTGCCGGAATGCCACAATAGAGACCAAGAATGTGATTCGAGAGCCCAAGAGAGCTAATCTGCACTCTAGAAGAGCTAATCAGCCTGTCAATGAAATTTCCTGCAAGAAAACTTGTTCAAGATCAAAGGGGCTAGGCCCCATGGTGGGCGCCAATTAATGTGATGCTAAAAATGTGGTATATAAGAGGCATACACATATAATGAGACAATAAAATGTAATTGAAAAGCTTAATTGAAAACTATATTAGAAATGCAAACCATAAGCCTTCCTTGAAATGTCTCATTTACCTCTATTCTTGACGACCTTGAAGGTGTTGGATTGATGGGCTCTCAGCGAGCAATGACCTCCAAAGTGGCAACTCAAGAGTTGTGCAGCTATTTGATCATGATTGACTATGGAGATGATATGAAATGCATGATTTAAGAAACTAGATTAACATGCTATGATAAATCCAAAAGCTAATTACTAGATAATTGAAATACAGATTGCCTATAGTAATGATGCCTAAATTGATATGAGATGGGATCCTTATTGCTCCAAAATGAGGGATATTTATAGGAATTTCAAGGCTAAAGTTGAGGTGGTAGGAATCAATGGTCCAGATCTGATCTGAAGATATCAAGAGCCAAGATTGAGAAAGTTGGAGAAGAGACTGGAAGGGACACTTGTCATCTCTGTGGTGACAAGTGTCAAGTAGCCTTGCTCATGAGAGGGCAAGTGTCCAAGGGAAGAGACATGTGGCAAAAGTGCCATGTGTCTCAAGGAGAGAATATCCACACCATGGGAGGTTAGGATAAGGAGGTTAGAATGTGCAAGATAGGATAGCGTTAGTTAGACCCAAGATTATATTGAATGGGTTAAGTTAGGGGATGGTTAGGTTGGGTGGTTAAAGTTAGGAGCCACGTGCTCATTTGAATTTAGAAATTCAAATAATTGGAAAATGATAATTAATCTCAACAAACTTGAGTTTGTTAATCTTAATTAGGGATTAGAAGAATTGATTAATATGGGGAGACATTAATTAATTTAGAATTAATTAATCAAAGGGGGATATGAGATGAACTATGTAAATAAATCATTTAGATTTATTTACTAGTAGATGAATAAAGAAATTAATTAAATTGCTTGTGAATTCAATTAATTGGGAAGGGGGAATTAATCAAATAACTATGTATTTAATTAACTATCTTCAGACCATTTTTAGGTGTATACTATAACAAACAATGGAGGATAGTTCAAGAACAAATATCTAGACGAACTCTGTGAGAAATTCAAAATAAAACAACACTAGTCATCAGTATATTACCCTCAAGATAATGGACAAGCAGAGGCATTTAACAAAAACCTACTGACTATCTTGCACTTAACAATGAACAAATCCAGGAAGGATTGGCATCTACAGCTCAATCCTACATTATGGGCTTATAGAACAAGTATCAGAACACCTACTGGGGCTACACCTTTTTCTTTGGTGTATGGGTCCAAAGTAGTATTACCTATTGAAGTAGAAATACCATCTCTAAGACTTTCGTTGGAAAATCTTGTTACTAATGAAGACTATAGGATATCTAGATTGCAAGAGCTCGAATTGCTAGATGAGCATTGGCAAGTGGTGTTTGATCATCTCAGAGTGTATCAAAAGAGAATGTCTAGAGGATATAACAAAAAGGTTCGACACTGAAAATTTCAGGTTGCTGACCTAGTTCTAAGAGAAAATCCTAAAAATGAATAGTTTCAAGACAACAAAGGGAAGTTTGAACCCAACTGGTTGGGTCCCTATATTGTTACTGCAGCTTTTGGCTCTAGTGCCTATCAACTCTCAACATCAGAAGGAGAACAGCTTCGTGAACCGATCAACACCATCCATCTGAAGAAATTCTTCGCCTAAATATTCTCTACTCTAGCAGTTTATGTAGCTAAAATGTCCTAAAACAAAATCCTAAAAAATCCTAAAATGTTCGGAAGAAATCATAAAAATTAGAAAAAGTCTTGAAGAAAAGGAAAAACAGAAGAAAAAAAGAAAAAAGAGAGAAAATACCTTGGTGAAAACTTGGTAAACAGACACCTTGGTAAAAAAAAAATATGAATCTCTGCCAAGTAGGTGAAAACCTGGCAAATAGGTGCCTCTTATACTCAAGCGCTCTGTCTCTCAACGCAACGTTGGCATTCTCGCTTTCATGCATCTTTTCTTTCGCTTGTACATATTTCAGTCACTTTTGTGACATCCTGGTTCGTTGGAACCCTCATGGCTTGAAACTGATCAATGTCCTAGTCTTAGGTAATCGACAAGAGCATATTACATATCCTAAGCGGTGTCAAACAAGTCATCTTTCCGTTAATGAAACCTGGTCGTCCACTTCGAGTCAGTCACCTGTCTCCTAACTACTAAAGAGTTTTATCACTGAGTAAACAAGCAAAACAACATAACGGAAAACAATCACTCAATAGTTTGAGCTATCACTGAAAATTTTCTTTGTATGTTGTCTTTTATATTGGTTTTCGATTATTATCCCTGTGAGTAACTCGAGGAAGTCTATTGTGACTAAGAGGAGAAAGGATTGGGAGCATAATATCTTCTTTGTTTTCTGCTTGAAGGAATGATCCCAATGATTTGGAAACATCTAAATTAACTGGGTGTCTGTGATAAGAGCCTTCACATTAAGGTGAAATTGCCTCACATACCTCGACTTTGCTTATTTGTATGCTACGGGGAGGTTCCCATCATTTCTTTTTTTGTTTTGAGGGCATTTCTTTATTGTGCAATCTAGGTCCATGCGTAATCTGTCCAAGCATATGAACGAAAAAAAGGGGTCATTGCGGACAAGATAATTAATATTGCACATGAAAAGAAAGGAACTCTAAATCTGCCTGTTGTGGTTGTAAAATGCTCAATGATGATAATTAAGCTCTTCAAAATCCAGTGACTAGGGTTAGGTTGCATTTTGCATATCATTTTGCATTTCATTCTGCATCTTGTGAATTTAGAGTGATTTTGGTATGGTACCAATGATCTCTTTATCTTTTGAATGAGAGTTGGAAGCTTCATCATTTCTTAGCTAAGTGGTCTCTTTTCATCATTTCTCCGATCGAGTACTTGTCTTTTGAGATGTTTAGTTACATACATAAACATTTAATATAGATTCATACATTTCATTATTCATTCATTTGCATTCATCTTATTGCATAGAAAAATGAAAAATTTGCATTACTCATTCACATTCATTTATTTGCATATGAAATGAAAAAAAAAATAGACATCCATGATCATTTGCATTGCATACATTCATGCTGAAAAGAAATGCATACATGTAGAATAAAGCATATAGAAAACATCTCAAAAATCGAATCAACACACGTACGATGAAGTCAAATCAGATCTCGTATATATCTCATATCAAGTCTAAGAGTACAAAATGATGTCCAAATGACATGTACAAACTCCCATCAGAGCAAGAATCATATCGACTACCAAAAAATGGGTGTGTCTACAAAAAAATATCCGAGCTACAAATAGAATATCTAGCTCTGGGCCTCTCCCTCATCGCTTGGTGGAGGAGGAGGAGCCTGATGACCAAGATCCTATCGCGGTAACTGCACTCCCTTTGAATGTGCCATATACTGTGAATAGGGGATCACCTGTTGTGCTACTAGGACTGCCACATTATATGCTACAACATAGTAGGTTGCCCTACCGTTCTGATACAAAACCTCCTGCTGGAGGGTGTCTCACTCTACTCTCATCACCGCAACCTGCCAATCATGCTCTGCTCCCATCTCAACCAACTGCCGATCGCACTATGCTCTCAACTCTATAAGTTGATGATCTCTCTCAACCCTCACCTCTGCAAGCTATTGGTCTCACTCCACTAGCTGCATCTGAGCCACTGTCAACTGTGACTGCAGCTCTACAAGACGTGCCCTCATTGACCGTCCAGTGTCTGTTCCTTGCTCTCTTGTAGGCTCTCCCCCCATCTCCACCTCCAGTACCACCTTGCTCATCCCTCCACTGTAGAACCTGTCTCGGAGTTGCTTGCTCCTCCTTAGTCCTGTCCAACCTCACCCCCATATGCCCTAGGGATTCAGCCTCACCCCTCTGTTGTCCACCCTCAACTGGAACCCTACTGCTACTAGCACCAGGATCACCACTTGTCCACCTTGGAGCCTCAGCTCTCTGTCCCTGTCCTTGCCTCTAGCCTTGCCTCTGGCCCTGTCCCTGTCCCTATGCCGGTGCAGGGGCATCATCCTCAACATCCTCAATATGAGGAGCCTGCTCTGCTGGATCTATGAATTGAGGGAATGGATGCTACTGAAACCAATCCCTAAACTGGGGCAATACCCCCGCATCCGCCACATCATCCAAATAGTCCCATCTAAGTCATTGGAGACCAGTCAATTCCTACATGGACAAGGCATAGGATAAACATGGAGACCATCCTTGTCTCTCCTCATCCGCATAGCGCGCATAAGTTGTATACTCCTGAGATATCCCTTAAGGCCAGCCATACTGCCTCATCACCCATGAAACGATG
The DNA here is from genome assembly GCF_030272615.1 of Cryptomeria japonica. Classification (NCBI taxonomy): domain Eukaryota; kingdom Viridiplantae; phylum Streptophyta; class Pinopsida; order Cupressales; family Cupressaceae; genus Cryptomeria; species Cryptomeria japonica. The sequence continues at coordinate 183,998,049 of NC_081412.1, read as the reverse complement.
AATCGCTTAACAATGGTCTGTGATCTCCCGATGAGAGGGCGCGTAACAAAAAGGTCCCTGCAAACCAACCACCAGTCATCCCACAGCTCTAAGCCCCTGTATGGTCTCCATACTATGGCTATCAAGTCATTAAGTTGTCGTCTCCAATAATTTGTCTGGCCCAGATGGGGCTATGTAATATAACCGACATACTTGTATATAATTGGCTGCCCAAGCTTTCTACTATCATCTACCACCGACCGACAAACGGGAAGGTTCTCCCAAGCCCAAACCTATAGGATATATACACCCGCAACCATGCTCCTACCTTCTCTGTACACAATCTCTTGCATCTCTCAATACATGTGAGCCAGTATACACGAACCCTAGCCAAGTCTCTGAGTGGTTTCAACCAATCTCTCCAGCATTCGACCCCATCCACACTGGAAACCTTGCTGCCCTCTATTTGGCATCAGAAAACAACCAATGAAACCTACTAGAACACACACCAATAGAAATTACTCGTTGTATCTGCTCATCAATATGTCCCAATTGATGGAACGAGTCAAAATGTTTGGATCTCTGAATACATGCCTAACCGCCTGTAATCCAGGTAACAGTGCATTATCATAATCCACCTTATCCCCAACAAAATGGATACGAAGGATCCTGTACACATCCTCGGGAGTGATAGTCAACTCCCCCATTGGAAAATGAAATGTTTTATGCTCTGAGTGAAAACACTCAACCAATGCTATGAGCATACCGTGATTAACACAAATATTAGGTAATCTCAAAAGATGAGTCAAACCACATAAATCAACCTGAGCCTTCTCAACCTCAGATAAATGGTGGGAGGATATACGCATTTGAAGAGCACAGGAGGTAATCGAACCCGCAAAAAACCCAACAACGAACATTAGAAAACATTCCAAATAAACCAAGACGAGAAATAAAACATCACGCAAATCCAACTAAGTCAAGTGCAAAATCAAATTTTCAAGTCTAGTCCTTCAAAAATGCTCACTGCTTCTCAAATGACAAAACACAGAAGGGTAGCATCTCGTACGAGTCAGGAATGGCTCTTGTACGATAAAACATTCCCAAATGACAAATCATAAGACTTCGCACGACAAAATGGTCTTTTTCTTGACATGTCCTACGACACAAGGGTAGGGTTCGAATGACAAATCTAATGGTCCCAAACAACAAAAGACAATTTACCAGTTACTCGTATGAGACAGGATCCTGTCTCACATGATAAAACGTAAAACCCGACCCCAAACATGCGAAAAACTTGAAAAATGAACAAAAAAATTCAAAATTAGAAACATAAAGAGGCTTAAGATAGATCACTTACCGCTGGCTCATAGTTTCAGGGTCGGTTATGACGTCTCTGGCGCTCAAATTGATGCTGATGAGTAGGGACCACCATTTTTCTCACAGAAGGCTTTTTGAATTTTCAAACTTGGGAAGGTTAAACTGATTTGAAAATGACACTTTTGCCCCATATATAGCCAAAAACCTAATTTTTCAGCTTGCTCCAATGGTCATGAAAATTGTACCCTTAGCTAATTTGACCGTCTTGATTCCATTTTCGGGATCGAAATCAAAATTCGAGACCATCTTGCTAGTCAAATTTACAAAGTTTGGACCACTTAGCGCTTTTCATCAAAAACTCATTCTTTCTTCAATTCGCGCTAAATTTCTCATGAATCAACGCTGAATCTCAACTTAATTTCTACAAATCAACTTTGCACTCAATTTCTTATCAATCAAAGCAAAATTTTCAAAAATTCCTCTGAATCAATTGGTGCTCAAATCATTATCATCGCTCAAAATTGCCTATAATCATCATGTACCCTCACTATTTTTTGATTTCGCTCCCGAGGGGGCATACTCGTGACCTTACGACCTTACATCTTCAAATATCGAGAAAATTTTCAAATCTTCATCGAAAGTCGAGAAAAACATCTTTTTGAACTAAAGAAAATCAAATAAGACCTCATCGCTAGGGGCATCTCAACTTCATTGCTTTATATCAAGTTGAGATTTCTCGATCATCTGAATCAAATCAATCTCTAGGGGCATATCAGTTTTATCGCTTCAAATCAAGCTGATATTTGTCTTTTATCTGAATCAATCTCCTAACATTAATCAGTTTCATCACTTTTCATCAAGCTGATTATTCGTTTAAACTCAATCAAGGGTTTAAAGAGTATCTTCATTCACACTCACTCTAAGCAGCAGTTCAGTATTCGTTGCTTTGGATCAAGCTGGACAGTTTATCTTCACTCATCGTGTCTTGATCAATCAAGTTCAAGACCGATTTTTATCATCACTCACTGTGTCTAGATCAATCAAGTTCTAGATCAGTAAGATCCGCTTCTTGATCATTCAAGTTCAAGTTCGGTATCTTTCATTTTCTATCGTTCCTAAGTTCAATCAAGTTCGGGAACGGTATCACTTTAATCAGACTTCATTCAGCTTCATCGCTTCGAATCAAGATAAACACCTCGCTTTTGATCTACTTCGTGATCAATCAAGTTCAGAACTGGTGTCTCCTAGACATCAAATTTTCTTTGAACCAACGCGATGCTCGCACATTAATTCAAAGAGGGGCAAATGTAATACCCTAAAAATGGTCATCTAAACCATGAGCCCCTAATCTCGACAACATCACCAAGATCCTAACCAAAGGCAATTAAATAAATCTTGAGCACACAATTAATTCTTTAATCATCAAAAAATGTCACATGGCAAATTAATCACTCAATATTAAGTAAATATTTATTTAATTAATTGATCATTCCAAGTAAATCATTTTAAAACAATTATCCTATTTATCTTTATTAAATATCCTAGCATATTTAATAAAATAAATCAATTTGCCATAAATCTTCAAAAAAGGAAACAAATCAAGAAAGAGGAATTGAAAATTATGAGCACAAATAAATCCAAAAAGGAATTAATTGACAAAAAAGGAATTAAAATTTGAGAAAAGAAATCAATTGGAGATAATCTTGAAAAACAAATTAAAAATTGATAGATAATCTCAAAGAAAGCAATTAAAACATTTAAATATTAAAATTGAATAAAATAGAGAATAAATCAGTTTTTCCTAATTTTATCTTAATTTTAGTTCAATTTCCTTTAAAACTGATAAAAGCATCCAATCACATCAATTCACTTGGATTGTGCTTCATTTTGGAAAATCTTGACCGCTCATCATCATTTGATCTCAGCCTTTGGTTTCTTTCTGAATTTTCTATAAATTCAGGCTCTCATCTCTCATTCAAAGATCCTGGAGAATATATTGTTATTATGTTGTTTTTGCTCTAGGTTCATTGAGAATTTTCATTGAGAATATTGCATACATATTTATATCATTTATCTCATTTATTGCTTAAATCTTGTTAGATTAATATTGCATCCATCTAGCATTAATATCATGCTCATATAGATTAAAATCCTTTGTCTTGGTGTAGTCTAGTCACTGCCATTGCTTATACAAATCTAAGAGCCAATCTTATACTCGCATCTTTTAGAAGGCAATGGGTCGATTTGTTATGGTTTTCATATTCATGTTTATATCTATCTAACCATGCATGTAATGACTTAATTGAAGTGTTGTGCTTACAGATATAGGTCCACTTTTCACACACACACCAACGACTCTTTAGAAGATTCCAAAGATTTATTTACCGTGTAATGCTGGTATGAGGCCCCCGACCACCGTGAATCCACAAGATTTTTCTTCTCAAGCCCACAATTCCCAGCGTTATGGCCGGTTTTAAAGCATCTATGACACCTGAAAGGAATACCTTCGTAATCCAAAGTTTGGACCCTGTTGCCAAAAAAGGAATTAATGACAATCTCAATTGGTAGTCCCTTATACACATCTAGCTCCACCATAATGCGAGCAAAAGTAGTATGATAAAGCCCAAAGGACTCATTATCCAACATAATGAAACTCCCAATAGCATCACCAATTTCCTCAAAGAAAGAATCAATCCACAAATGGAGAGGAAGGTAAAGAAGCCAAACCCAAACTGAAATTTTGTTGAACTTCTCAGAAAGGGGGTTAAAATCAAAGTGCCAGGGTTTGGCCAAAAATGACATATTATTTCATATGATTTTGACATTAAATTTGGCATGAACGAAACCTCCACATTCTTGAAATCTGAGTCATGTCACAGATATTCATTTATAAAATCATGGAAATATATGGTCTTGTTGGTCTTGCTTATAAATAAAATGTGAATTTTTACTTGTTTAATAATAAGATAACACTATTATTGCTTACATTTCAACTAAAGTGTGAAAGTGGTACAAAGTGTCGAAAATCCAACCATTTAATACTTGCTGTCATGTTTGAGATATTTATTTAAAAAGAGTTGGGAGAGATTCTAAGCCAAATAAAATGATAGATTTTCTTTTGGAGTGTTTGCAAAGTTACTATTAAAAAAAGTCTTACGCAAAGATTGATGGTGTTTTTCAAGCTATCAAGTAATAAGGTGTCAAAATAAAATTCAAGTTAGTGCTTATATTCAAAAAATTGGCAGTTGTCAATGGGCTCTTGGTCTACTGATGAAGTTGAATGGCTCCAAATGAGCCCACCAGGGATCAAGTCTTGCTGAGTGCAAGGCTCCGACATAATAAGGGATGAGGCCGAGATTGTGCCCTAGGCGAATTTGGCGGAATGGATACCCCTCAGTCCTTGGCTCTGGCAGTTTTTTCTTGGTGGTAAAAATTGAAGATAAGTGAAATAAGTAAATTCAAAGAAACAAAATGTTGTCTTTAAAAAAAATTAAAACATAATTTATTGTTTCATTGATGAATTATTTTTCAAATGTGTTTGTTTATTTTATATTTGGTGATTGAGTAAGGAACTGTGTAAAACAGCACAATGAGGTCTTTTATAGATCAAGAAAAGACTATTCATCTCTTTTATGCCAATCAACCCTGTTTGTCAATGTACAAAAATTGAAAACATGAGTCTTTGTCACTTACAAAATTATGATTTAGTTTTTTCTTTGCTAAAAATTAATTATTCTAAGTGATCTAGAATGATGTCCTTAAATATATGTTCCTAAACATAGCTTGAGACTTTTAGTGTGCAGACTAACAAAATAATAGCCACTTTCTAAGGCAATTGCTTCTAAAAGCAATGAAAGTGATATTCCAAACATTGATAATACATTATGTGGTCTAGTTCAAGGATGCTAACACATCATGTGAGAAAGTGTAATGTGAAAAATGGTCAAATAAAAAAAATTGAGATGAGTATCATTGATATGTAGTGATCAAGAGTGACAAGCAATTCATAGGTCCAAAAGTGATTGTTAGATATTGAATGTTAGGCCTTTACATTTACAATTTCAATACAATTTTTAAGACTAAAATAAATTGGTTCATAACATTTTCAAAAAAAAAAATCATTATTAAGAATTGAACTAAATACTTTATCCTATTTATTTGAATTCCAATTCCAATTTCAATTACATATCGTTGAAGCTAATTATTTGCTTTTCTATTTAGTCTAAATATTTATGTGCTTTTCTATTTAGTCTAAATATTTATGTAAATGATTACACTGAAAGACTTGAAAGATTTTACTACAATGATAACAAGAGATAATATGTAATTATATGAATGCATTTAAAACAATTATAAAAAAATAAAATAAACTATTTTGTTTGATTTTGACACTAAATTGGGTATGAACAAAAGCTCTACATTTTGAAATCTGAGCCGTTACAAAAATTTGGAGGTATTATACTATACTATTCTATCTGAGCCAAGTAGTGTTTGAGGTATTCAAAAAGATGCAGCAAAGGTTCTAAGTCAAAGAAAATGGTAGATTTTGTTTTAGTGTAGATTAAAGTTTTCAAATTATTGAAAAAAAAAAGATAGTGGTACAAAGCATTGAAAAACCAACCATTTAAGATATTTAAAAAGATATTTTAATACTTGTTTTAAGATATTTAAAAATATATTTTAATACTTGTTTTAAGATATTTTAAAAGATGAGGTAGAGATTACAAGTCAAATAAAATGATAGATTCTAGGCCTCTACATTTACAATTTCTATACAAAATTATTAAAATTAAGGACATAGATGTCTAATTTAGAATTTTATCCCACACATCTATATGCATATAAAGGTGAAAATTGCATTTATCCATGCCCCTTTCTCTTATTTGGGTCTATTTTGATTATTGTTTCTTTTGTGCAATAATAAGTCTAAAGTGCCATTTTCTCACTTCAAATTTGGGTCATGACCTTATCCTACCGCTTTCCCTTCAACACTCATATGATCCCACAATTGGTTTCAATCTCTAAATTTCACATATACCATCTTGGATTAGATTTGCAAATGAAAAATCAATCTAGATCATCTCTATAGTCATATACCTTAACTTTGAATTTTTAAATATCCTAAAATCAAATTTAAATCATTATCAACATTTTCACTAGCTATTGTGAGCTCACCCAACACATGTTTTTGGTGAATTTATGTGTTATGCTACATTGTATTTGAATACATTCATTATTCCATTTGAAGTCATGCTACATATCCTAATCTATTTGCATATCATCATTGCAACATCATTAAGGATTCTAATAGTATTATTAGAGCATAGATCATTATAAGCATATTTTGTGATAACCTATCAAGTCTTTGATATTGGATTATTGTTGTTAAATTAACTTCCTCAAGGGCTCAACGAAAGAGAAAATGACCCTTACTTAGCCTAAATAGTCTTTATAGAAACATCCCACTTCAAACATAGGTACATGGTAGGACAAGAAAATTTCATTTATTATATTTCAACCAATTCACTTTTGCAAGTCTAGATTTAACTTTATGCACCAATGCACTTTAAAGCTACAAATTTAAACTAAACCGAAAATAAACTATTTCATAGATGGTTAAGTATTTGTGTATCCAAACCCTAAAATTTTAACACATTAAAAAAATGATTCTTAGCATTTTCAATTATATAATTCATCATTAAGAATTGAACTAAATATTTTATTTAATTTATTTGAATTCCAATTTTAAAATCGGTTTCCCTCTCATATCCTTGAAGCTAATTATCTGTTTCTCTATTTGATCGAAATATTTATGTAAGTGATTACATTGAAAGACTTGAAAGATATAACTATAACAACAATAAGAAATGATGTGAACATAATTTCAATTGAAGTAATGATGTGAATGATATTTCAATTAAAGTATGACTCTTATCTATATCTATAGAGCATAACAAATCCAATCGTTAAAGCTTTGTAGAAATGTTTGAGGTATTAAAAAAGGTAAAAGATACAACAAAGATTTTAAGCTAGAGAAAACAATAGATTTTGTTTTGGAGTGTGTAAATAAAAGTTTCCAAATTACTAAAAAAAATTACAGAAAGATTGTTGGTGTTTTTCAAGCCGTCAAGTGATAAAGGATCTAAAAATAAAATCCAACCAATTTATCTTTAAGGTAGAGTTAATATTCAAAATCGGCATATTTTCATTTTAAACTGTTATATTGTTAGAGGTAGTTTTTCTGCTTGCAAATATTGGAGCCCAGTGAAGTAAGTAAAATTAAAGAAATAAATATGTTGTGCAAAGAATTAAGATAATAAAATATAGTTTATTGTGATAATGGTTGATGTATTTTTAATTGGAAAATATGCATAGATAAAATGGTTTAAAAAAATTAAAAAAATTTATACTTGTAATGATTTTGATATAATACTTGTGATAGAGATAACCAACCGCAATACTAATTATTATGAAAGAATGAAAATATGGCAAAAATAGAGTTATAAAGTTTTAGCTTTAAAAAGGGCTTTCATTAATGAAGATGTATTTCAACACATACAAGGATGTAAATTGGGTTGGGATGTCATTAAAAAATTAAGAGATTTACATGATTTTGGAGTTCATCTAGTTATAGTTGAAGTTATTCAACCATGAATTGAAGAATGGTGATGCCATGAGTTTGACTTTTAAAATTTAAACTATTAAACACGATTTTGATGCTACTAGTGGAAAAGTTGATATTTGTCTTATATCATTTGCAAAAGTCATCCTTCCAATTCACATAACTTATGTGAAGTCTCTATAAGAAAGTAATCAATTGACGATAATTGCTTTTGTTCAATTGGGTAAAAATCTGGCAAAGCATGAAAAAATTAAAGAAATAATTAATGATATTGGTAAAAATTGTTGAACTTTGTAGCACAAACACCTTCAAGATCAAACAAAAAACAAAAAAACCTTCCACAAGAGAGAGCTGCACAAATGAATGTTATATTACTCAAAAGCAAAGAATACAAAATAAATTACAACTGTACAATGAGGTTCTTATAAAGAAAGCACAAAGATGCCCTAAGCTAATTTTAGGAGAACTAAAGTGCAAGCATGATGAGTTAAAAAAGCTAAATTCTAGTTGAGCTAGATGCACACAAGCTAAACTAGAAGTAAGCACTCCTAACCGAACTTAAGCCAAAAAGAACAACTAATTGTAGAAAAACAACTAATAGATAAAAATGCTCTAACAACCCACCTTAAGTGAAACTTAGAGTGAGTTAAAAAACTCTAAATGCATGAATGTAGAAATGGGCCCCAATAACAAAAGGCTTAATTCTAGGTCGCAATGTACAATCGATCAAGTCTCTCTAAGCAGATAAAAGGAGAAAAACCATGTGACAAAAACACCCTTCAAAAGTGAGAGATGTAAGACATGAAAAACGCGAATTGTTAAAAAGAAAGGCCTCTAATAGATCCCCCAAGGACAAATTCCTTCACCCCAAGCATAGACCACAATTGAAGATAACGTGAGAGCACCAAAGGCTTAGTGAAGGTGTTTGCAACCTGTTCATCTAGAGGTTTGTACTCCAAGCTTAGAAGAGCATCCCAAATCAATTGCCAAATGAAGTGCATGTGGATCTCAATGTTCTTAATCTAGTGATGCTCCACTAGGTTGCGAGAAATATGAATGACACGCTGATTGTCACACTAAAGAATAATGGGACCATTAGGAGGAAAACCAAAATCTATCAACGATTGATGAGGCCATAAAACCTTATAGCTAGCAAGAATAACTACTCTATACTCAACCTCACTAGATGATAATGCAATATCATATTTCTTATTGCAGGAAAATGCAATAGGGTTGGAACTAGGACCAAAAAGGAAGTCTAAAGTAGACTTGTGATCATTAACATCACCAACCCAATATGAGTCACTTATGCCAAGAATCCTAAAGTCCTTTGATGTATAATGAATGCCAAAGTGTAATATGGTCTAAATGTACCACAAGATACATTTAAAATAATTATAGTGACTCTCATAGGGATCGTGAGAGAACCCAGAGACTAGACCAACCACAAAGGAAATATTAGGATGAGTGTGTGTCAGGTACAAAAAAATACCAACCAATTGCTTGTACAATGTAGCATCAATTGAAGGAGTAAAACAACTGGAAGACAACACAACACTTGACTAAAATGGTGTAGGGGCGTTCTTTCAATCAAGCATGCTAAATATTTGAAGCATATCAAGAGCATAATTTTGCTGACAAATGGAGATCCCATCTGAAGACTGAGTAACCTGAAGACCAAGCAAGTAATGCAAAAGACCAAGATCTGTCATGTCAAGTTGTTGCATCAATGCTCTCTAAACACTCTAAATCATCGAAGAAGAATTGTTTGTAAGAATCAAATCATCCACATACAAGACCAAGATCAAAAGATCTCCCTCCTAATGCTAAGAGTAAATTGCAGGATCAAAATGGAAACATGTGAAACCATTAGAAAGAAAGAATGTGTTCATCTTCTCATACCAATCCCAAGGGGCTTGCTTGAGACTATACAACAAATGTCAAAGAGTACAAAAAAGTGATGATTCCTACACATAACAATGTGACTGCTCAATATAGATCTCCTCATGCAGGAAGACATTGTTCACATCTATCTGATAAATTTACCATTCTTGTGAAGCTACAAGAGAAAGTACAAGGTGAAATGGAATCCATCTTGGCAACATGTACAAAAGTCTTAGGATAATCCTTACCCTCAATTTGTAAAAATCCATTAGCAACAAGATGAGACTTATACTTATCAATGGAACTTTCTACAGAATGATTGGTATGATACACCCACTTGCACCACACCAAATTTCTTCCCTTAGGAAGAAGAACAAGATCCCAAGTGTGATTCTTCATTATTGACTAATACTCCTCTACCATAGCCACATCCCACTCTGGAATACCTATCGCATTTGAAAACTTCTAAGGATTAGCATAAATAACATGACACACAAGAGAGACCCTTGAACTTTGTGAATGAGTGCGATGAGAATCTGAAGGATCACTTGCCTTATCTCTAAGAAATATTACTATGGACCCACTTAAGAAGTGGTGGGATATGTGGTGGAGGTTGAATAGGAACAACTTCCTCATCCTCAAAAGGTAAAGAATCCTTAATAAATAAAGGAGTAGGAAGTGACTGAGAAACTAGTGATAGAGAGTCCATCAAAATATAGTGTTGATCAAAATAGACATCTCATCAAAACAAGGTCTCTCTAGAAACAAGATCAAACAACTTGTCTTCCTTGGAATTCTCACAGTAGCCAACAAATATCAATGCACTATCAATGGTTGGCTCTTCCTCTCCATGAATTTTCTTTGTGCATCTAGAATGAATTCCCAAGTCGTACTCCTAAAAACTCTAAATGAAGACACATTAGGCTTGACATTGAACCAAGTCTCCTCAGGAGTCAACTATCGCAATGCCTCGTGAGGCATCTGATTTTGAATATAATTAGCACAATTCACTATCTCAGACAAAAAATCATCATCCATATCCTAAAAGTAAATCATGTAATTAATTAGCCATCTCCCAAAGTGTTTTGTTCTTCCTCTTGGAAACACCATTTTGTTGAGGGGTATAAATAACTATAAGTTGATGTAGGATGTTATACTCAATACAAAAGTCCCAAAATGCTTGATCGACATTTATCCCCATTATTTGTGTGTATCTACATGATAGAAATAATAGGCTACTTCTCCACAAATGCCATGCACATCCTAAATAAATCAAAGTCATCACTCTTGTACTTAAGAAAGTACACCCATGTACATCTGGAGAAGTCATCAATGAAGGTGAGCACATAATTAGTCCACCAAAAATATGGAGTCAGAAAGGACATGAGGTAACTATAAGCTAACTCCAAGGATACCTTAGCATGGTGGGATCTACCTAAAGGAAAACAATCCTTGTGATTCTTACCAAGCACACAAACTCAAGACACCATCAGATAAATAAATATGAGGTAGGCCAAGCACTAAAGGCTGAGTACTCATCTATTGTAGATACTTGTAGTTGACATGACCAAAAAATTCATGTCAAATCATATTCCTTGAATTTGCATGATCTATGAAGAAAGAACCGACATGATCTAGACTCTCAAAATCATCAAAGTGATAACCAAGATGTAGTATCAACACTCCCAGTAGCCACAATAGCATCAAGATCAAGGAGGTATCTGATAATCACATCATAGGGTATGAATTCAACTGTCTTCCCCATCCTAGAATGAAAAATTTGATACATTGAAAGAAGGTAGTTGGAGATGCTAGAAACAACAAGAAAATATTGAAAATGACCATCCTCAAGCTGAATAAGGCCCAAAGCAACAACTGGAAGCTTAGTAGAATCCCCGACTGCAATCTTTGTAGTGCTACAATCTGAAAGAGAATAAACTAGATCTTGAGAGTGTATCATATGGTGAGAAGAACCATAATAAAGTATGTAAGTAGCATTTGAAGACAAGACCCATGCAAAAGAGCTTGATCTTTTCCTGTCTATGAGGAAGAAGACTTAGGGGTTTAAATATGATGTTGTTGCATGGCCTCCTCTAAATACTCTAGTCTCTTCCAACACCTTGAGATAGGATGTCCCTCTTTGTCACATAAAATGTAAGGTTCATCACGATTCTTCTTTTTCATCTTGGAGGAAGAATCACTAGACTTAAAAGAATTAGCATGTGGTGGAGTGGATTTGGACTTCTAATTTAAGTAATGAGGGGTCTTGGAGGGAATCTCACTAATGGATGAGGAATGTGTCTTGGGCTTTGGCTTCTTCTTCTATTTTTCCTTGGAGGGTTATGCAACCAAAGCATAAGAAGAGGAACCAGAAGTCGATTCTCAATGAGACAACAAAGCTATATCTTGTGTCAACCAGTCACAAAAGACCTCAAAAGAGGGAAAAATGAAGGCACTTCCCATAACATACATGGAGTCATAAAATGTAAAAGCGAAGACTTGGAAAGGTCCTCAAAACTTAGCCAAAATCAAGTAGATGCACTATTGGTCAAATTTTTATTTTCCCCAATCTTTCAACAAAGATCTAAGTGATTTAAACTTCTCTAAAATATCCTCAATAGTAGGAAAATAATTGGGTACCAATGTAGTAAACTCTAGTTCTAGTTGCATTTTCTTGAACTCTTTAACTATCCCAAAAAGATCCTTGAACTTAGTGCACAAGGCTTGAGGAGTAGTGCGAGAGTCAAGGTAAAACATGAGACTATCTAAAACCTGAATGGTTATCAATCTCATAGCCTCATCCGTCTTGTTTATGTGGTAAAAATTGTCAAATGGTTGCTCAAAGGTGGGTTGGGTCTCATCCAAAGTAGACCACAAAACTTGAGACATGAGCAATCTAGTCATCTGATCCTTCCATGTGTGATATTTATGGGACATGAGACAATCAAAAGAGTTTACCATAAGGCTGAGGTGTGAAGAGGATCTAAAAAAAGACAAATTGACCACTCCCCCCACAACAAGAAAAACACAACCCTAGTGCAATCAGAATGAAGATAAAGCTTTAAATTAAGAAATAAATTCATCTAAAAATACTAAGAACTTGAGAGAAAATATGGAAAAGATACATGCATATCTAAATAGGTGACTTTGAGAGATTTTAGATGATATGTGAAATTCAAAAAATGGAGTCTATTTGTCCAAGTTATGGCCCTAGAAGCACAAAAAACAAATCTGACTTTGGACAGTTGTAGCAACCACTAGAGAAGAATCTAACAAAACCATTACTGTGTTGGATATTGTTGCTGCTAGGATATGTTGTTGTTATTGATGTCAACATATTCCTGTGTTTTGGTGATCCGGTGATTACAGAGAGTTGATTTGGTTGGTTTATCTATTTGGGATGCTGAATCAACTAGAGATACTTCATTCTTTATTGGTTTCAGTGATCCAAAATTTTATTTGATCATATCATTTGATTCAGATTGAGGTTTGGTTTTTTTGTTCAGTGGTTGGCAGAATCTGGTATTTGATCTGTTGTGCTACGGTACGATCATATATTAAGTTGTGGATTTGGGAGAGTGTTTGGGATGTTCATGTGTATCTTCATTTCAGAGGGTTCATGATTTGGTGCTCCGCAAGTTATCTTTCTATTCTGATTTGCTATTGTTAAGTGTTCTTGAGTGTTAGTGTGTTGATTGATGAAGATTCGATTAAGTGGTGTTGGTGCAGCTATTGCAGATGGTTCTAATGTACTTGTTGGTGTTTCCTGATCATTTCCTATTTGTTTTGGTGATCCACATTGATCATTGTGTGCAGTATTGAAGATCTTTTGGGTCCGGCGATATTCTTCATGTTATGTAATATTTTTGGTGGTGTAGTGTGTTGTGGTTGATCTTGGCAAAATTTGTAGTGGTGTTGTGTGTTCAAGGATTTGATTTGGGTCCATGCTATGTCATCTATGGCATTGTATTGGTCCGGTGGTTTATTCATGTATCATGTAATGTAATTTTTTTATTAGGTGTTGAGGGTTTGAGATGACCTTGTAGTCAAGGTTGATGAATTGTATAAATAGGTATTATATTCATATAATTCACATATAGCAGTTGTGTCTACATTATCAGAGAGTGGTGTATGTGCGAATAAGTGAATTCATCTTTTGGTATGGTGTATTGAGTAGAGAATGTTGTAGAGTAAACAAATGTGCATAATTGTAACTATCATCAATCATTAGGAGACGTTATTCCTTCAGTTCATCTTAACCAGATTGTAGTCCAAATATTATTATAAGGTAGTGAACCTTCCTTGAGGGTTGGATCCTTTTGGGTCATTACATTTTGAGTAGTGAGCTCTAGGTAGTGTGCTTGAATGCATGTGCATTCCCCATTGTAATATTTACACATACTACTACAAAGTATCATCTTATTATGGGTAGGTTCCCACTGTGGTTTTTCACTTAACAGGTTTTTCCACGTCAAAATCTTGGTGTTATGTGTGTTGTTGTTATTGTGCTCATATTTATTATTGTTGTAGTTGATTAGATCTGAGATTGTGCTTAATTTGTTTAATCTGGTGAAAACTAATTCACCCCCCTCTCTCAGTTTTCCTTCATTGTTGTTTCCAACAATTGGTATCAGAGCTAGATTCTCTGGAAGAAGCTTGACTGCTTGAGGAGATCTGAGATGGCAAATTATGTGTTTAAGAAGGAGAGTCCGAGATTTGATGGAAATAACTACACTGTATGGAAGGATAAGATGGAAGTTGATTTGAAGTGTCTTGGAGAAGAGTATTGGAAGATTACAAAGAATACCTATAATGCTCCTTAGAATGGACCAATTACTGCTACTGAGATCAAGAATGTTGAACATAACATAAGAGCTAAGGAAGCATTGCTGAGTTCTTTGACCGATTCAGAGATGACTAATGTGATGGGTATGCAAACTGCACATGAGATTTGGGAAAAGTTAGAAACCTTGTATGAAGGAGATAAACATGTCAAAGTTGCTAAGCTATAGAGTTTGAAAGGAAAGTATGAGATGGTGAAGATGGAAGAAGATGAGAACATATCTACCTTTATGGCTAAGGTGAATGAACTTGTCTTAGGTATCAGATGTGTCGGTGGAACTCTTGAAGAAGATGAGATTATTGCTAAGGTGCTGAGATATTTGCCTCCTTCTCACAAGCCTAAAGTAGCTGATATTGATGAGATCCAAAGTGTAACTACCATGACAAGGGACATGCTAGTTGGTAATCTTGTTGCCTTTGAGTTGAGTGAGTTTGGAGAATCACATAGAAAATCTAAGACTGCATTTAGAGCCTATGTATCGAGGAAGCAAAAGTATGATCTGGGAGAAATTTCATGTTGGGTTTCTAGATATGAAAGAGAAAAAAGAGAGATGGAAGAGCAAGAAAGAGAGCTGGATGAGCTTGAAGGCCTTATTGCTATACGATTGATTAAGGGGGTAAGTGAAAGAAGTTGTGTCCACTTAATGTGGAAGTTTTGGATTTAGTTAAAAAGTTGAAATCGAGCGAAAATAATAGGAGACGAATCAGGATCCTGTTGGCTCTCGGCATCCCAAGCCTAAAATCAAACGGGATCCCGTGGGCCTCGGGATCCCGAGCCTAGAGCTCCAAACGGGATCCCGTGTTGAAATGAAACAGGATCCCGTACACGGGATCCTGTTTCATTTCAACACAGGATCCCATTTCGAATATATAATTTATTTTTTTTAACGAAATGCGGTTCATTTTTGTCATACGAGATCCCGATTCAAGGTGTGGAGCCCTCACAGGAATTGCCAGCAACCCACCTTCTAGTCTTACAGGTATGCCCAACACCCATTTTTATTCAATAATTCATGTTTAGATTAATTTTTTAGTTGAAAAAATAGATTTTTAGTTTAAAAATTGTTTTTTTGTTAAAGTTTTAAATTTAGTTTTTTTGTTAGAAAATAATGTGTTTTAGTTCAATAATTTTATTTTAATTAGAAAAGTATGTTTTTATTTTAAAAATTACTTAAATTTAGTTTGAATTTTTTTATGAATTGATTAGATTAGGATTTTTTTAAAGCGAAACGAAAACCCCCCAAAAAATCAAAACCAAAATATTTAGTTTACAAGATCAAAACAAAAATGAAAATGAAAACCAAAACCAAAAAATTACAACAAAAATGAAACTATTTAAAACATCTTTAAATTGTATACAACATACCCCCTATGACCACATAGGATCACATCACGTCCAACCCCTTACGACCACATATGACCCCATAGGATCAGCCATAGTGTCTTAAGGGGTCATGTTTGTGGTCTTAAGGGGTCATGCATGCACATTCTAATGTACACGTGTGACCCCTTAGGACCACATACATGACCCCTTAGGACACTATGCACGATCCCATGGGGTTGCACATGTACATTGTAGAACACATGTGTGTATCCCCTTAAGCCATCTCCTATTTTCAAATTCATTCCTCTTTTAAGCCACATTTGTCCTATAATTTAGTTTGAGCCATGTCTATATTATACCTTGAGTTATAATGCATGTATGTGTGTGACAAGCCTTTACTAGGACCACACTATGTTCTAATGGGTCATAATATGGTCCTAAGGGGTCACACATGTGTTAGAACACATGTGTGACCCCTTAGGACCACATATGACCCCTTTTACCATCCTAGTAGTTGGGCTATATTGCATACACTAAGTATAGGATGTTAAAAGGGATCGTATGTGGTCCTAAGGGGTCACGCATGTGTTAGAACACATGCATGACCCCTTACAACACAATGTGGTCCTAAAGGCCCATCACACACATGCCACTTTTTTAACATTTATGTACACAACATGTACCCCTTATGACCCAATTTGACCACATAAGAGAGATCCTATATTGTGTACATACGTCCATCCCCTTAAGTCAGGTGTCTTAAGTACATGAAATTAACTAATTAACTATTTACGACTATACCCCTCTTAAAACATACTATTACAATCATACCCGTTTAAATGTATACTAGGACCTATTAACTATATTTAAAGTAAATCTTCTTATAAAATGATCCCCTTAACTATATGTATACTAGGACCTATAAACTATATGTATGTACTAGGACCTTATAAAATGATCCCCTTAAGCCACATGTGTGTCCTATATTTAAAGTAAATCTTCATTCCTTTACTTGCCACATACATCCTATAATCTAGGCAGATGGTATTAAGTCACATACATCCTAATTAGGCCTATCATCTTAAGCCACATACATCCTAATTAGCCCAATCCGTTTAAGTCATGTGTCTTAAATGATTAATTACAATATTTGTAGATGCTAAATTTGAAATTCCTATTCTAAACTTACATGAAATTAACTAATTACAACCAAACGGGCCTCTTAAATAGCATGTAATAGGTCCTATTAACTATATATTCAATTTATTAAACTTAATTATGATCAAATGTAATTTAATTTCGACCATGTCCCCTTAAGACACATGTAATTAGGAAGTGTTGCACATACATCCTATAATTTCTAGGCGTGTCCCCTTAAGCCACATACATCCTATAATTTATGCATCTCCCCTTTAGCCACATACATCCTATAATTTGTAGATGCTAAATTTGAAATTCCTATTCTAAGTACATTAAATTAACTATATTTACAACCATACGGGCCTCTTAACATACTATTACGACAATTCCCCTTTTGACATACTAGGACCTATTAACTATATATATTATTAAATGCCATATATATTAAATAGCATGAAATAGGTCCTATTAACTATATATTCAATTTATTAAACTTAATTATGATCAAATGTAATTTAATTTTGACCATGTCCCCTTAAGACACATGTAATTAGGAAATGTTGCACATACATCCTATAATTTCTAGGCCTGTCCCCTTAAGCCACATACATCCTATAATTTATGCCTCTCCCCTTAAGTCACATACATCCTATAATTTTTAGATGCTAAATTTGAAATTCCTATTCTAAGTACATTAAATTAACTATATTTACAACCATACGGGCCTCTTAACATACTATTATGACAATTCCCCTTTTGACATACTAGGACCTATTAACTATATATATTATTAAATGCCATATATATTAAATAGCATGAAATAGGTCCTATTAACTATATATTCAATTTATTAAACTTAATTATGATCAAATGTAATTTAGTTTTGACCATGTCCCCTTAAGACACATGTAATTAGGAAATGCATGTACATCCTATAATTTAGGCTTGTCCCCTTAAGCCACATACATCCTATAATTTGTAGATGTTGAATTTGAATTTGAATTTGATCCCCTTAAGCCACGTGTCCTAACTATAGGCCAATCCCCTTAAGTCATGCATGTCACTTGATGATTAATTATAAACATTTTCATGTAGATGTTAAATTTTAAATTCTTATGTACATGATTATATATATTATATGTAAAATCGTGCATGTTCTTGATTTCATATGTTCTCTAGCATCGTTGAATTATAGAGTTCACACTTGATCCAGTAGATAAGGTTGTGTTGCACCAATCTACAATTGCACGTGCATCTTTAAATTTTACATTATCTTCAAATTTTAATTGCTCTCTAGCAAGAATTATTTTAACACATGCACCAGCTCCATCATGTTTTCCTTTGCCATGTCCAACTTCTAAAAAACTCCATATATGTTGGATATTGTATTCCTTGTGAGCCCTGCTTAACCAATAAAACATTCGAGCATTCTTGAATTGTCCAATACAATTATCTGACCATATAAGATGTTCTGTCATCTAGATTCCTCTTTCTCTTATATTTCTATAAAATATGCTGAAACAATATTGGAAAAACTCTGACGAGTGCATCCTATTATCACTCACATAGAAATAATACTCCCTTAGGATTTTTCTATCATCCTTTGTGCTATCATTTGCGTGTCTATAAACAATATGAACAAAAATAGCAACTTGAGTGGAATTGTAATATTGATTGAATTTCCTCTTGTGTCTTAAGAGTATAGTTTTCTACAAATTCCACCATTGGTAGTATACTTCTAGCTGGAAATGTATATCTACATGTGCAAAATTGAGAATCAAGCCATCTAGCATGTTGAGAGTGTGTCACATATTTTGGTACAATCTTACTTTTAAATTCTGACATGAATGCATGTACACTAACCTTCTCTGTGATTAAATTGACACGCTTTCCTATTTTCCCATCCTTTAAGGGATACTCATCATTCTTAAATCTTCTAACATCCACTAGTTGTTGTCCAAAATCAATTTCACTACTCTCATGCATACATTCTACTAGTGATGAAAAATTGCCACAACTAGAACATTGTCCAAAAATACATGAATGTAAATAAAATAATTGTCCATCAGTTCTTTGACAAAATAAACTTGCTACAAATTCTTTGATTGATTCAGGTGGCATATCAATACCACATTCCTGGATAAGCATGTTACTATGAAAAACACAACGTATGTATCGAAAAACATCATAATAGTAATGGAATTGCACGTGCGTTTTACAACAACAAGAGACTCTTTGCTTGTTAATTTTCACATACCAGGGCTTGCATTTTTCAAATGATCTTTGACTTATAGTTATATTTCCAGGCAACAAAACTTCATCCATAAATTTTCTATAAAATTCAGTTTGAGTTGTGTCTAATAGGTGTTTTGGATGAGGGTCACAAATTTTACACCCCACTCTCAACTTTAGAACATCTCTAGCATTAGATGATACCCTTGTATTATCATGCCAAAACTTTTCAACCAAAGATTTCACTTCAATATTCAATTTCATATCTGACTTGCAAAGTCTACCACTAAAACTTCTACTTTGGTTGATTGGATCACTTTCAATACTTTCTCTTCTTTTAGCTGCTCTAACCAATGTTTTAGGATGCATCTTTAAAATTCCACTAATGTTGCTAACCATCCTTTTATTCAAGGTTGCTTTATTCACTATGGCAGTTGTTATAGCTCGTCGCGCCACATTCTTATCTTTAGATCGTCTCGTTGTACCAATAGATTCAAAGGCACTTGCAACAGTAGACATAACATGCTTAACATATTCATCTTTTTTTATGGTTTCACATAGATGCCTATTTTTTTCATCACTTTTCTCATTTTCCACATTCTCATCATTTGCATCTTAAGTTGACATTGAATTGCAAGTTTTTTTCGATAAAAAAATTCTTTGTATATTCTATTGGCATATGTTCTTATCTATCTCCAAGAAATCTTACCAGGAAGATTATCCAAAACATTTTTTTCAATTTTTATAAAAAAGTTTCCCTGATCTTCAACAATTGGAGGATTTTCATTTTCACCATGTTCAAAAGGATTTTCAGTTTCAACATTCAAAATAATTTCATCTCTACCAACATGAAGGTTTTCATTTTCATGGACAATTCTATCAATCTCAACATTGGTATATCCATCTTCTACTAAATCAGCAATATGAAGATCACCTATAATCACATTATCCATGTCTTGCAGAGAAGGATTTGAAGATGTACCTGGATAATTTGAAGATGTACCTAGATTTGAGGGTGTTGTACTTGGAATATTCTTCATAATTATTTCATTCACATCATCATCATCATCCATAATTGCATCATCTACGTCCATCTGATCCCCCAAGGCATCATCTTGAATTTTTGTCTCTTCCATTGTTGTGGATCCAAAAGCATCGGGATTATTCATTTGTCGAATCGTCATTCTTCTATCCCTTTGACGTTTGGCCTCCTTCTCTCGTTCTTCTTGAATTTCCTCGACGGTCAATTTCCTCCTTTGTTTCTTCTTCTGACGTTGTTTAGACCCCATGACTAAAAAATTGTGCAATAAATGCCACCTTAAAAAATGGATCTAAAATTGCAATCAAAAAGCATCCAAAGGACAACTAGATCATAATATATCATGTAAAAACTCGCACATTTGAATCGACATGTTTTATTATGTTAAATGATCATATATTTATACAATTCAAAAAAAAAAATTTAATGGTAAAAGCAAATGGGATCCCGTGTTGAAAACGGGATCCTGTGTTGAAAATGGGATCCCGTTTTAATTTGAAATGGGATCTTGTTTGCTTTTTTTTAAAAATAATTTGCAATAAAGAACGAGATCCCGTTTTCAACACGGGATCCTGTTCTCAACACGGGATCCCGTTTGTAAAAAGATTTTTTTGGGGCCCACTTGTAGGTTTAGAATTAGGCTTGGTAAATGGTTTAGAAAGATGAACCTGAGGCTCGGAACTAGTTTGACCTGCAACTTCAAGCCTAAATCAAGCTTCAAAGAAAAAAATGACTTCAAAAATATATCTGAACACCTAATTTTCAGAATTTTTTTAAACAACAAAAACCCATTATAGTACACACTGTCTAGATTCCAAATATATAATTTTTTAAGAGAATGGATCAATATTTTTAATTTTAAAATAATTTCTAATTAAAGAGATTCATAAACTTGAAATAACATGGTTTTTTAAAATTTTAATAACTTTTTTGTCTTTAAGTTTTTTGAAAAAAAAATTATATGGCATCAAACTATAGACAAATCTATATAGTTAAAAAAAAAAAAAATTAAAAAATGTTAAGTTTAGGTCAAATTATGCTTGCTGTACATGCGGATTTTTCAAAACAGTGATTATGCTCAATTAAAAAATAACAAAAAAAAAATATATGGAAAAAAATTACAAAAAAATATCCTCATCAAATATGAGTGAGTTATAGATCTTTTCCCAAAAGGATAAATAAAAATAGTTTCATTTAGGTCAAATTATGCTTGCCGTACACGAGCATGGTATAGTCCTAAAAAGTGACTTTTAAACTATAGGTTTTACTAATGCCTATTCAAACTTCCTTTTTAAGATCTAGGTATTGAAAAAAATTACATATTTGGAAAGTAGACTTCAAGCACTACATTTTCTATTACTAAATTTTTTCAAGAATCAGCCTTTAAGTGCCTCAAATATTTAGGTCAAACGGGATGAAATCGAAAAAAAAGGGAAAAAACTTCCACTTTTTGGCCAAAAAGTGGACACAACTTCTTGCACTTACCCAAGGGAGCCGGTAAGTATGATGGAAATTTACCTTTGAAATGTTTCTCTTGTAATAAGATAGGACATTTTGCTTCTAGGTGTCTTGAAATAATGTCTAGGTAAGATAAACATGATAAATATGATAGATCTGACAAGAATGATAGATATGAGAAGCATGATATGCCTAACCAGAAGTTCAAATATCGAAAAAGATATTATTATGCTGCTAATAAAGGTGTGACAACTGAAGAGTTTGAGAATGGGAATTTGGAAGATGAGTTTGTATTTATTGCTATCAAGGAAGATGATCTGGTACTAGTGAATTCTACAGGCTACATTGTTGAGGAGAAAGCTTTGGTTGCTAAGATTGAAGAGAAAGATGAACGAGTGATTGACAACGGTTGTTCACATCACATGACATGTGATAAAAGAAAATTTGTGAATATGGAGAAGTATGATGGTGGTATAGTGAGATTTGGAGATGATAAAACTTGTGTGATCCGTGGTAGAGGTTCAATTTATTTTGACGGTAAGCATAAAATTGATGATGTCTTGTATGTTGAAGGTTTGAAGCATAATATTTTGAGTGTTGGACAGATGGTTGACAAGGGATATGATTTGTAATTCAATAATGATAAATTCAAGATTCTAAATGCCTTTGGTATATAGATTGCATCAAGGACTAAGAATAAAAGTAATATTTTTCACTTGAATGCTAGTGAGAAAAGTTGTTTGATTTCTTAGATTGATGAAAGTTGGTTGTGGCATAGAAGGACATGTCATGTTAATTTTGATTGCATGATAAGGATAAGCTCTACTCAAGTTGTTAGAGATTTTCTTAAAATTGTGAAGCCATCTAATCCGCTATGTAAAGAATGTCAGTTGGGAAAGCTAACAAGAACTACATTCAAGAGTAAATTATATTCATCTAATGGTTTATTGGATCTTGTGCATACTGATTTGTGTGGTCCTACAAAAATGAGAAGCATGTAGGGTGACAAATATTTCATGTTGTTGATTGATGACTATTCTAGGATGATGTGGGTTACCTTTCTAAGGGAGAAATCAGAAGTGTTGGATAAATTAAAGATATTCAAAGCTAAGGCGGAGACTGAGACAAGATTGAAGCTGAAGTGCCTGAGATCTGACAGAGGAGGAGAATTTACATCTGGTGAGTTTGATTCATTATGTGAGAGGAATGGAATTAGAAGATAGTTATCTGCTCCTAGAACCTCTCAACAGAATGGAATTGTTGAAAGGAAAAACATTACCATTTTGGATGCTGCTAGGACTATGCTGATTGAAGGAAATGTTGTACAAACCTTTTGGAGAGAAATTGTTAGCACTGTTGTTTACACATTGAACCAGGTGCATATAAAAGGTGATTCTGGTAAGACTCCTTATTAGTTATGGTTTGGTCATGTTCCTACAGTTAGATATTTCATAATTTTTTGAAGCAAATGTTATATCAAGAGAGATGAGGATATAGGAAAGTTTGATGCAAGATGTGATGAAGGAATCTTCTTAGGATATTCTACTAAGAGAAAAGCCTACCGGTGTTACAAAAAGATACTAAAGAAGAGAGTGGAAAGTGCAAATGTGACGGTTAATGAATATCATGGGAAGCAGATCTGAGCATGCAAATATGAGTCTGATGATTAGGATGTAATTTCAAAACCTGTGCAGATTGAGATCTTAAAGAAGAATGCCCCGGTAGAGGAA
Source organism: Cryptomeria japonica (assembly GCF_030272615.1). Taxonomy (NCBI): domain Eukaryota; kingdom Viridiplantae; phylum Streptophyta; class Pinopsida; order Cupressales; family Cupressaceae; genus Cryptomeria; species Cryptomeria japonica. Next base: position 183,974,479 of record NC_081412.1, on the reverse strand, counting down.
GTTAATCTGGATATGCTACTGTCGGTGAAGAAGTTCAAGAGACAGAAAATCAAAACAATCAGAAGACTCTCAAGTATGTTAGATTGAATAATTCAGAAAATTAGTTATTGGTGATAAAAATAAAGGTGTGATGACTAGGAGAGGGATTGTTGTTGAAGAAATGTGTTTGATTTCAAAAATTGAACCTAAAGATGTTGCAGAAGCATGTAAATATGAGAGATGGACAAAATATATGGCATAAGAGTTGAATCAGATTGAGAAGAATAACACATGGGAGCTTGTTCGGAGACCTAAAGACAAGAATGTGATTGGCACTAAATGGGCGTTCCAAAATAAGCTGAATGAAGCTGGTGAAGTGGTTAGAAACAAAGCAAGATTGGTATGTAAGGGATGTTCATAGATGAAAGGAATTGATTATGAGGAGACTTTTTCTCCAGTAGCTAAAATTGAAGTTTTTAGATTATTGCTTGCATATGTTGCTTATAAGAATGTTAAGGTATATCAGATGGATGTTAAGTCAACCTTTTTGAATGGTGATCTTGAAGAGGAAGTCTACATTGAGCAACCAAATGGATTTTCATTATCAGATGATGGAGACATGGTATGAAAATTAAAGAAAGCACTCTATGGACTTAAGCAAGCCCCTAGAGCTTGGTATTCTATATTGGAGAGGTATTTGATGAAGTTGGGATTCTGTAAAGGTACTGTTGATTAGAATTTATACTTTAAGGTTGATAATAACAACATTTTGATTGTTGAAGTATTTGTTGATGACATTATTTTTGGAGGAGATGATGATTTGAGTATGAAGTTTGTTGATGATATGCAAAAGGAATTTGAGATGTCTATGATAGGTGAGATGAAATTCTTCTTAGGATTACAAATTACACAAATTGACAAAGGAATTTTCATTTCTCAATCTAAGTGAAGGAATTGTTGAATAAGTTTGGGTTAGTTGATTCTAAACTTTTTGGAACTCCTATGGTGACTGGATGTAAGTTGTCTAAGCATGATGAATCTCAAAAGGTTAGTTAGACTTTGTATAGATTTATGGTTGGTGGAATGTTATACTTGACTCAGACTAGGCCGGATATTATGCACATTGTTTGCCTTTGTGCTATATTTCAAGTTGATCCTAAAGAGAGTCATGTTACTGCTGTGAAGAGGATTTTCAGAGACTTGAAGGGGACAGTTGAGTATGGTTTATGGTATCCAAAGAATGATAATTTCATGTTATGGGCTTATATTGATGTTGATTGGGTAGGGGATGTTGATGACTAGAAGAGCACTACCGGTGGAGCTTTCTTTCTAAGAAAGAAATTGGTTTCATTGTCTACTAAGAAACAAGATGTTATATTTATATCTACTGTAGAAGCTGAATATATTGTTATTGCTAGCAATTGTACTCAGGTAGTTTGGATGAAGCAGATGTTGAAGGATATTAAAGTTATGTATGATGAGCCTACTATTATATACTATGATAATTCAAGTGCTATTAATATTTCCAAGAATATGGTACTGCATTCTAAAACAAAGCATATATCAATTAAGTATCATTTCTTGAGAGATAAAGTCAGTGATGAAGAAGTCAAATTGGAGTATGTATCTACAAAGGATTAGATTGTAGATATTTTTACTAAGCCTTTTCCTGTAGACACGTTTGTATTCTTGAGAGACAAATTAGGGGTCTCAGTCCCTCCCGATGAGAATTAGATGCATTGAGGTGCATCAATCTGGTGGACTATAGAGTCTTGTCTTCTTATTCGGATTGATGAGTTGGTGTTGCTACTCAGCCAGAGTAGTCAGTGTATGGTTCATCATGTAATTCTATCATAAGGGGGAAAGACTGTCCTTCTTAGAGGGAGAGAATAAGGATTTGTATTATGTCTTTGGCATTGCTATCAAAGCAGGAGATAAGCATGTGAAAAATTGTTGCTTATCTTTGAAGCTTTGTGTGCATGATCTTAGGGAGACTTTGTTGGTAATTGCTGGTGTTGATTTATTCCTTTGCATTGGCTATTTTTCACATTCATATGTTTCCATCAATGCCAAAGGGGGAGACTGTTGGATATTGTTGCTGCTAGGATATGTTGTTGTCATTGATGTTAACATATTCTTGTGTTTTGGTGATCCGATGATTACATAGAGTTGATCTGGTAGGTTTATCTATTTGGGATGCTGAATCAACTAGAGATACTTCATTATTGGTTTCAGTGATTTGGAAGTTTATTTGATCATGTCATTTGATTTGGATTGAGGTTTGGTTTTTCTCTTCAATGGTTGGCAAAATCTGGTATTTGATCCTTTGTACTCCGGTATGATCATATCTTAAGTTATAGATTTGGGAGAGTGTTTGGGATGATCATGTGTATCTTCATTTCAGATGATTCACGATTTGGTGCTCTGCAAGTTATCTTTTTAGTCTAAATTATTTTTGTTAAGTGTTAGTGTGTTGATCGATGAAGATTTGATTAAGTGGTGTTGGTGCAGCTATTGCAGATGGTTCTAACATACTTGTTGGTGTTTCTTGATCGTTTCCTATTTGTTTGGTGATCCTCATTGATCATTGTGCACGGTATTGAAGATCTTTTGGGTTTGGTGATATTCTTCGTGTTATGTGGTATTTTAGATGGTGTAGCTTGTTGCGGTTGATCTTGGCAAAATTTCTAGTGGTGTTGCATGTTTAAGGATTTGATTTGGGTCCATGCTATGTCATCTATGGAATTTAATTGGTTCAGTGGTTTATTCATGTATCGTGTAATGTAATTTTGTTATTAGGTGTTGAGGGTTTGAGCCAACCTTGTAGTCAAGGTTGATGAATTGTATAAATAGGTATTATAATCATGTAATTCGCATATGGTGGTTGTGTCTACATTATCAAAGAGTGGTGTATGTGTGAATAAGTGAACTCATCTTTCAATATAGTGTATTGAGTAGAGAATGTTGCAGAGCAGACAAATATGCTTAATTGGAATTGCCATCAAGCATTAGGAGATGTTATTCCTTAAGTTCATCTTAACCGGATTGTATTTCGAATATTATTGTAAGGTAGTGAACCTTCCCTGAGGGTTGGAGCCTTCTGAGTCATTACATTTTGAGAAGTGAGCTCTAGGTAGTGTGCTTGAATGCATGTGCATTCCCCATTGTAATATTTACACATACTACCATAGAGTATCATCTTATTGTGGGTAGGTTCCCATCGTGGTTTTTCACTTAACCGAGTTTTCCACGTCAAAATCTTGGTGCTATGTATGTTGATGTTATTGTGTTCATCTTTATTATTGTTGCAGTTGATTAGATTTGAGATTGTGCTTAATTTGTTTAATCCGGTGAAAACTAATTCACCCCCCCTCTCAAATTTCCTTCATTGTTGTTACCAACATACTTTGAGTACATTAGTGTTAGAACCATGTTTCTAATGATATGCAAAAGTCAAAAAATGAATTTTGTATGTGCATGTTATGGCCAAAAAATTAAAGGTGGGTATTTAGGGCTTGGGGTCAAACTGGTCAATTGTTGATGTTAGTAGAATATTCCCAATATATTCTATATTGTTTGAAGAAATATGCCTCGCAAAAAACAAATCAAGTGGCCAAAAAAATATTCACCTCCCTAGTATATTCTATCAAAGATTCTACTGAGATTCCTTGGTGCCTCTACTAAAAATATTGAAGCCTCTACTATTTTTGGAACTACTCCAAATTTAGTGGAGGTGCCAAAAATAGGTGCAAAAGGGGACAAGATAGGCCTGTGCAAGTGCTAATGTAAGGTCTTCATATGATTTTTAGGTACAAATGTACCTTTTCTTACAAAAAGGTACGCTCACTTTGCTTAGGGATTCTTTTAAATTTTCATGGAAAAGAATAAAAAATTTGATTTTTTTTGCACTTACCAAAAAAATGCTAAAATATTATTTTTTACATACACATTGGGAATGAGTGGTGGTGTGGGTCCATACAGTACAATACAAATTTTCTTACCACAAAAAAAAATGTAAAATTTTTGGCCGATCTTCAAGTTTGATGAATTGGCAAGTGATTTATAGGTTTTCAACTTTTCTGAGCATGATGGTGACCTCCTTTTTGTGCCAAAGTGCCTAGATTTTTCATTGACCTCTAGAAATTGCCTATAAAAATGTGCTCTAGGTAAAATCACCCCCAAAACTCAACAAATTAGATTTTAATGAAACAAAAGGCATTCGACACTACGAACACAATGGTGAGGCTCGTTTTGCTCCAAAGTTGATAAAATATCACCCACCTCGAGATTCACAAAAAATGTGACTATGCAACACTCAAATCTCAAGAAACACTCAAATCTCAAGAAGGGGCCTTCCGAATCCACGCTTTGATACCATGTTGAATTTTTCAACACAAGCACCTGGAAGATCAAACAACAAATAAAAACACCTTCCACAAGAAAGAGCTACACAAATGAATGCTATATTAGTCTAAAGAAAATAATACAAAATAAAATACAATTGTACATTGAGGTGCTTATAAAGAAAGCACAAAAATGCCCTAAGATAAATTTAGGAGAACTAAATCACAAGCATGAGGAGCTCAAAAATTCTCAACTCTAGCTAAACTAGAACCACAAAAGCTAAACTAAAAGCAAGACCTCAGCCAAAAAGCCAAAAATCATAACTAGCTAGTTGTAAAAAAGCAAGTAATAGCTAAAAATGGTCTAACAAACTTATTTGTCTTTCTCAACAAAAAGTTATGCCTCTTAATAATAATTTTTATTTTGGAGTTTGTCTTAGTGATGAAGGAAAAGGTAGAGTTCAATACAAGAATGGAGGAAGAGGAGGTACAAATGGAAAATGACACTTTAAATGTGACAACTAAAATGATAGATTACACACTTATATTACAAATAGTATGATTGAAAATGTAGTCATCAAGACCATGAATGGATGATTTTATAGGATAAGATAGAACATTATTTCAAACAAAAACATACAACTTATTTTAATAATAAAACACTAGGAGCAACCCAATTTGTATGTCTAAATGATTGTGTGATGAATTTATGATTTTTGTATCGTATTATGCCTATTTTAACTCAATAAATGAATCATTATATGATTCTTATGTATTAGATACTAGAGACACACAATATATGACATTTTCACATGATCATTTTGGAGTTATGTGAAGGTGTTTTTTAGTCCTACCTATATGGTAAATAAAAACAAGTCTCAAGCATGTTGGAAAAGAAACCATTTGGTTGAAAGTTACCCATACAAGTCCAGATCTTGTACCTCACAATATATTGTGATGTAACATGTTTTCACTAATATTGATTTAGCAATATGATTTCTCCATTTTATGGGAGATGAAAAAATGGTATTTAGAAAAAAATTAGATAATCAAGTTAGATTTATTAGTTGAGAAGATGTTGTAGTGTAATAAATTGTATTCTTTTGTAATTTCACACTCTATTTGGGCCCTACTTTAGTGTTTCTTTTCTTAAAGAATTTTAAGCCTATTTGGGCACTATCCTACCCTATTATTCAATTGTTAAACCCATACCTTAATTATCTTCATATGCTAATTTTGAGATTAGGTCCTATGTTTTTTATCCTTATACTCCACCACCCCTTTTGTTGGTCCCTTTTTAAGTGGAATAGGTGCCCAATGCTCTAGTCCCTCCAAAAGATGCCCAAATTCAAATATGTGCCAGTCTCAACCTCTTTTATTCATGATCTAGTCCCAATATTTTTATTCAATCGTTGGTTGTTGTCCTAAATTCTAAAATACCCTATGAACCCTATATAAAACAATCTTCTATCATTCACAAAACCTAACGAGTTAATTTATGATTCAATTGAGCAAATATTTCAAATTTGAGTATTCAACATTAAGCAACAAGATGCAACACTCTACATTCAAGTATGATTTCATGCTAATGACGTTTTATGTTATTGCATTAGAACTTGGAGGATTTTTCTAAAGAGCATTACATCACCACCATTTTAGTTTGTAAGTTATATATTTATGTCAAATACGCATTTCAATTATGATTTAGCCTCTCTCCTTTCTAAGGGCAAGCTCTCATTTTCATCAATCATAGTTGTTGTGGAGGTAGGAGCTGGGAACAACAACATAGGGTTTTACTTAGGTTAGCCCTAGAAGATTACAACCATTCTTCCTCATTTTCATCTGTATAGTTTTAGATCTGGCAATAGGTAAAGTTATGGGAGTGCAAAGAAAACAACAACAATCAGTACCAAATTTTGAACAGGTAGAAACACCAAGACTAGGGTGCCCAACACATGTTTCCAATACTTTTTGGATGGATTTTTTGGAGAAAGGCCTATAGGACCTCTTAACTACGATTTTGCATATTTCATTCAAATTGAAAACCATCTCGACTAGGGTTCCCTCCAATTGTATCTAACACCTTTGGCTCTAGATTGCAACGATAGGTTATTCACTATCTTATTTTTAGATCCGACTTATTGTGTTGTATTTTATTTCTATAGTTTATTACTATTGTTGAAGGTCATCATTTATGTATCATTTAACCTAGTTCATTTACACATATTTCACAATCTTAATTTAATTGCAACAAAGAGAACGTAAACCCAAGTGTTCAACTCTCTTATTAGGACTATAGATGAACCTATTTATGATTCCTATATTATAATATGAAGATAATTTAAGATCTTAGTTTGCACTCATAGGCCTAGGATCTCATTTCCATCTATATCAGATGAGAATTTATTAAAGCTGGAAGTGATTTAAATGTTATTTCTAGGAGATTTGATTACTTTTCTAAAGAAGGTAATATCTATGCCACTCTTTTATGACATATAAGATTTGGACATGCAAATTGTCAAAACATATTAATCATTCAAAAGAATGGTATTGTAGGTTTTCCCAGTTTACCCGAGACACTCAAAAAATGTGAAGTTTTTATTTTAACAAAATAAAATAGAGATCTTTTTCAAGTGATTCCACTTATGAAACATCCTACATATTACCTAAAATAACATATGTTTAGAAAATCAATGGTTTAATCCTAGAGGGTTTCCATCTAAGAATGTTTGATTGAAAGATTTCTTTGATCAAATCCCATTGTATAGAAGCCCCACAGGCTTAAATCAAGCCCTCTACAAATCTCCTTCTTACCTATCAAAATGCGTACAACAAAGTAATTTTGATTACTATTTTGGAGAAACATTTGAAGACATATTTAGAAATGTCATTTTATAAATATGTGGCCATTATGGTTAGCTTTCCAATAACCACAATATCTATTATATTTTAATTATAATGGTTTTAAAAAATGATTAGTACTAATAAAAAAATAATAATAAATATATTTTATATAAATTACCGAAAAGTATTTGTGCAGTAAACATTGGAGTTAGTGATTTATTCTTGAAAATTACAAAAAAAAAAAATTGTAGTAAATATTTTGTGATATGGAAACACCACTCAATAAAAAATTATAATAGAATTAATTGATTAAATATTAAAAAATAAAAATGATATGAATATATTTTTTAGATTACAACTTGAATCTATGTAGAAAATGTTTCAACTTATTAGTTAACATCATCCTTAAATTCTTAATTATTTGTTAACTATAGTTAAGAGAAAAAATAAAAAACTGAGACATGCAATTATGAGATTACCCTTTCCCTCATTCAACCTAACAAGCACAAAGAAATTATAACTCATTCATTCTAATTTGTGTGGAACCTTACATCTATTGGAGGATATTGGAGGATAACTCATTCATTCTAATGTATTAACAAGTTTGATGAGAATCTCTCCATATAGTGTGCGACCTCATGGGATAGCAAAAGAGTTACAGTGGGTGGAATCTCATCAAAGTGAATGAGGGTGTCATTGCTTAAGAAACTAGTGTGCCCACCAAGGGTAGAAAATAGAAAAAAAAAAACAAAGTACAGTCACTCACAATGATAGCAAGGAGTTACCAAAGACTTGGAACCACATATGTGTAATGGTAATGAAATTCTTCACTCTTGAGAGAAGATTTAAGGTTTATTATTACTACCATCTCCCACTACTAAATCAATCTGATCATAAATGTTTTGATTTATTTTTCGTTCTTCTTGATTAACTCCTTGGAAAACTCCATAAAAAAAATTTTGGAGATGAAAAAAAACTCTGATAAGAAGCTCATCCTGCTCCATTAGGGGCTCATTTTTTAGCTCTATCATTTCCACTTAGCCCTATACCAACCCAAACCTATAATTGCGATGAGGGCTCCTCCACATTCTAATTCCCTACTCACGTCTACCATTGTGGACTCCCTTAGTGGTCTTCAGAGCAAAAAGAAGCGCCTAAGGATTTTGAGTGCTAGCAATGCTTCCCCCTTGGAAAGCAACTTAATCCCTAAGGCCCCATCCTAACTCACCACCCCAACCACCTCTAGCCTATGTTCTCCTCTTGTGGTTAAGACCACTCCTATTACTCATTTCTTTATGCATAGTCTTTCCATGAAAGAGACCTCTACGACATGAAAAAATGTACTACTCCTTTGAATTTGGTAAAAGAGGGAAACTCAATCTAAATATACACTCTTGGCTAAGAAACTCAAGTAAACCTAGTCCATTACTCGCATTGAAGAGGTTGACAATGATGATGATGTGGCCTAAGCTAGCTCCAACCCTCATAGGTCTAATAGGATTTTGAGTCAGTCTACAAAAAAAAGGAAAAGATAAGGTGGATTTGGATGAAATTAAGGAAAATTATGTGACGAAGGAGTTTGAGGACCTTGTGGACAAGAACAACTTAAAGAAGATGACTAGTAGTCACTCACATACCTCTAATGCGACATCGTTGGACTTGATTGAGGAATCTCACCTCTATGAAGATGACCTATCGGTTGAAGAGACCCACCTGCCTAGAGAGACTTGTACCTGCACTAGATGCAACATCATTGTTTCTAAACTTGTAATCCTGGAGTCAAAGGTCCTTGACCTTGAAAATAAGATGGTACACCTCTCTAGGTTCAACTTGAAGGTGATGCATAGGTTTGCCACTAAACTCTTTCTGATGCAGAAGAAGGTGCTCAAGAAGGACATTGTTGATGAAGGAAACTACAAGGGCCTCTTTAAATTCCTGATTGAGGATTGGGGTGGCCTATTTTCTTAGCCACTTATATGTTTTTTTTTTGGTGTTTTAATCATTTAAGTTTCATAAACTTTAGAGAGTTTTATACTGCTAGTTTTATTATTGTGGATGACTTTTAATATTATGTATTGGACTATTATTAATGTGTTATTAATGACTTGTTGAAGATATCTATGAGCTATTTTTATACAGGGTAAGAACCCTAGTTTTTTTGCTTATTAATATCAAAAAAATATCTATTGGAGGATTACAAAAGTTATATAATTCATTGATGGTCATAGTTCAATGAACTGGATTTATATTTGACAAAATAAACATGAAACTTTCAAAACTTTGAAGAAGTTTCACACAATAATTGAAAATGAAGCCTAGTCTCAAATTGGTACTATTTGAATAAATAATGATGGAGATTTTACATCATTTTTGTAGGATTACCTCCGTCAAAATGGGATTCAACATCATCTCATTATTTTAGGCACTCCCTTCAAAAATGAGATTTTACAAAGAATGAAAAAAATTCATGAATATGGCTAGGAATATGTTATATTTCAATTGAGCATAATTATATTTTTTAATAGAAAAAATAAAGATATTTTTTCATATCTAAAAAAAATCTCCTTGATCAGTTCTTGACTAGGTAATTCTACATGAAGTTTGGTTAAATGGTCATCCTCCAATTACTCAACATCTCATAGTATTTTTGGCTCCACATATTATGTTTTGATTTCCAATAAGGAAAGAAATATGTTGTATCATCATAGTCAGTCATAATTCTATTTTTTAGACTATTTTTAATCTTCAAAGACATGTAGGTTGCATGACGAGACAGATAGGAATTTTTTTAATTTCTTGTGATGTTGTATTTTGTGAAGCATCCAAAATATTATCATCTATTAGATTTCTAATAACAACACCTTGAAAAAACTCTTCAAATTGTCCCTTGCAAAGAACATCCTTGTGATATTTCTCACTTTCATGTGGGACAAATCCTTTGAAACCATATTTAAAGTATTTAAGTCAATATTTCCAAGAAGAAATCTCTTAATGAAGAATTTCAAAATTCTCATAAAATATTTCATCTTTCTAATGAATAATTTCAAACTTCATCAAATGAAAATAGACTTTAGGAAACTATCATAATCAATATCCAGAATATATTCTATATTGGTAATGTTTCCCACTCTATGATTGGTATCTTTTGTGAGACTAGAATTGATATGTAGTCTAAAACAATGGTGTAATATTATTATTGAATAAATAAAGATTTGCATTCTTATGTATAGTCAAGGAAGGAATAGTTTAACTACCAAACTAACTTGTTATGATTAATATTTGCATTCCCCTCTTAATCTTAAGGGTCTGCAATTAAACCAATCATTTCTCTAAAAAGTTTCAAACTTTTTTCTTCCAAGTTCTTTAGTATGAATATTTGTTGGGGTTAATCTACAGATGGAGGAGAATGATTGATTTCTTTTCTGCCATTCATAACATGATGTTAGGTTATCCAATAATAATGCACGTTCCACTTTTTTGATCGAAGTGAAAATACTAAATATGATATTATAAACTAAAATTTAACTTTCTATCACTTTTAACAAACAAAACTTAAAAATTAGAAGGTAATTTGAACTAGTAGGTTTTGAGATTTTATGTGTACATTATATATTAAAAATATTTAGATTAATATTTTTTCAAATAATTTACAGTACTTTTAATGAGTGATATTTATTCGATAATGTTTCCTTTTCAGAAATAAGATAAATTTATAATTTCTTAAACATAAATCCTTAAAAAATTGATATCTACTTTATGCATATTTTTCATTATTTTTATTATTATTTTTAATTCAAATTAATTATAGATTAGAGCAATATTATTCTGTAGCGCACTTTTGTTTATATATATTCAAATCATTATATATATATATATATATATATATATATATATATATATATATATATATATATATATATATATATATATATATATATATATATATATATATATATATATTTAAACAAGAACATCTGTATGGAGTACACATACTTTATTTAAAAAATCTTCATTCTTAAAATTTTGCATGTGCATCAAACAAAGGCCTTTTTTGTTGGTATAAAACTTATGTTCACTAGAAAATAGAAAATAAATATGTTAATCAAATTAAATATATTATAATTATAATTTTTAAAAATCTTACTTGGAGGCATACTAACTTACAAAATATCATATAACGATGACTCTATTTAATCGTCTAACCCTTCTTTCAAACAAAAATTTCTAATAGTTAAATTGTACCCGAAATAAGAGGTTGACATTAAAAAGACCTCTGAATCTTTGGTACCTAGGCTGACCTCTTTGGTTTCCTCTATAAGAATATATTATCTTTCAGGTCTCTATGTGTCTATGAGGGGGAAAGGTGTGTCCTCATCCTCTGGTGCCTCAAAGAGGTTTTTACTAGAAGATACATCCTTTATTTTTACCTTTGTATGATCGAGAAGTGCCTTAGAAAAGTTTTCACTAGAAGACCCTTGATTTTTGTTCCTTTTCATTTTTGCGACCAAGGACTTACTCCTCCTCAAAGTAGGCTTAAGAATCAAGCTTGTAGACATGTGTATAATCTTGCCCCTAGTTTGATTTATGTTCAATATAACCCATGAAATCTAAGATTTATTCATCGCTTTGAAAGAAATCTACAAGGGAGATTGTTTGTTGGTTCCAATCAATTAACTCAGGGTGGTAGAGCGAAAGTTCAATGGCTAATGTGGAGTTATCAAAAAAGGAGGACATATTGATATTATCATAATATCTCTTAACAACCTCTTCTGGAATGTCTTCGATAGTCATGTAATCACTCTTGACATTATGAGAAGTGGTAGCCAAAGTCGAGGCTCCATTAGTAGTGGTAGTTCCAAAGCCAATTCCTTGTTGTTTGGGATTTTCAACGAGTTGAAAAAAGATTCTTAATTTCTTGTTTCACATAAACCAAACCTCCATATTGATAATCCCATTTTTAAGTAACTAATTCATGGGATCTTGGATACCTTTCTTTGAAAAAATGGAGGAGGTTTTCATTTGGTTCAAATGGATCTTTATATAGCCACTTATTGATTTCTTCATCAATCACCTCCTAATTGAGTCCATAGGTTGAGTGAAAAGTAATAGGACCAAATGTTTTTACCACATGTTCTTTTTGTTTCTGCTAATGAGAGGATCTACCATGTGTATAAGGGTGTAAGGGCATGTCGCCAATAGTAAAACAATCCTTGAGATCATATTATCCACAACCTATGTTCTTGATCTTGATTTGGATGAAGGTAGACTCGAGAGTAGTTTCAAGTTTGGTGGATGAAACAATTGTGTTAGGATTAAAATTGGACAAAGAAGAGGTAGTGTTGGATGATCCAACTTCTGTCATAGTGCAAAAATTGTGAGTGGGGGAATATAAGTGAATGGTGATTTTAGTGCCACTATGTGAGAATTTGAGACAATAATGAAAGGTGAATGAAATGGATTGAATGACATGGATCCATGGGCAACTAAAGAGAATATTATAAGGAAGATCAAGACCAACGACATGACATAATGTATGTTGTAGTGATGGACCCACTTGAAAGGGTAAGGAGTTAGTACCCTTTGAACTTCTTTCTACATTATCATATGATTTGATAGTGATTACTTGATTTTGAATGCTTGCTACGGATTGTACCCTACTTATTTGACAAAGTTTAATGTATGTAAATTGAGGGTTGAGCAATTATCCAACAAGACTCATTTCACCTTATGAAAATTGATGATGACTATAATATAGAAAGGGAGATTATGATCTAATTCTATAGATGACATATCTAATAGACTGAAGGATAGGTTATAAGTGGATGCCAAATATCCTAGAAGAGATTGCAATTGTGTGGGATCTATATCTTTAAGAACACAACCATCTTCCAATGCCTCGAAGAGGATCTCTTGATGGATGGGTGATGTTTTAAGACGACCAAAGATGAAATTTGAGTTGGGTTTTCACCAAATTTTTCTAGGATGTTAAATTGTGCATTAGCTTTGGAGGTATTATATGGTCCTAGAATAGTTATCCTACATCTTCTAGTAGAAACTGCACATTGAGGATCTTGACATTTGATCCTAGTCATATCCACATGATCATCAACCTAAGTGATGCAATTGAATATGTTGTAATTGAATGGTATTGTAATGTAGTTTATGTTATTAATATGGTTGTTTGGGTTTTTGTTCTAATTTTTGTTTGATCTAGGACTCACATTTAAAATTCTATCACTCAAAGTATGTTTAGGGAATGCATTTTGGTAGATTTGTAGGTTTGCATTAGGAGAAGAATTTTTAGGGGGTGTCAGCTATGTTTTCTCCCTTTTTTATGAGGTCTTTGATTTAGTTATTCAACTTCATGCATTTGACCATAGCATGTCCCTTGACATGATGATAATAAAAATACTCATTGTATTTATACCATGTGGGTTTTGGTTTTGATTCATCAAATGGCTGCATTTAAGAAAAAAATACCATGTTTTCTTGTACCATTTTGGGGAATATCACATCTACAAGCTCTCCCAAGGGTGTGTAGTTACATTTTTGGTTACCTTGGGTATCTTTTTTTGCTTGAGATTGAGGTATTGAAATGGCATTTGTTTGTTGATTTGTTGGTTAACACATTGGAGAAGGTGGAGGTTTAAATGTAATGACAACCTGAACAGATTTGGTGTTGGTGTCTCCATCTCCTATGAAATTTTCTTTTTGTTCCAAGACCTTGATGTCTCATTGTTTGGTTTATTGTTATTATATTTGTATAGTTTGACCAAACCTTTAGTGATCAATCTCTTTTGAATTATAGCTTCTTTCTCAATGATGTTCTGAAAGGTATTAACACATAATATTTGGAGGTTGAAGGTCATCTCTTGAGTGAGATTTTGAATGAAAAATATGACTAATTATTTTTCAAGGAGTTTGCATGGAAGACAAGTTGTGAGGTCTTGCTATCATTGTATATAATTAGCAAAACTTTCCCCTCCTTTTGTTTAGTGTTGCATAGATTGAGAAAAGTAAGCCCATGTTTAATGTTGTATGAAAAATGAGCCAAATTTTTTTTGGATAGATTTGTGAAGGTACTTGTTAAACCCTAATAAGGTTCTTTCCTTAAATAAGGGTAGTTGGGAAGTTTCATAGGTGTGGGACCTAATGTGACCTATGAAACAACCTCTAATATTTTTAGAAGCCGCCACTTCAAATTTTATAGGGAATGGAAAAGGGAAAGGATAAATAACATCCAAACCAAAAAGATCTTGAGGAAATAAAATAAAACTTCAATGTATGCAAAATTTATCCAACATTCTATATGCTCTCTAAGTGGTGCACTACATGCATTACATATTTCGTGGATTAGGCACAATATGTTATAGACCCTTTGGTGCTAGGAAGAGAACGAAATATGCAAAGTGACTCATACATAGGACACAACTTTGAATTCTTCTTGTGGGAGGTACTCCCAAAGTCCAGACAAAAATGATAACCTAGATATCCTTGAATGACCCCTTTTCACATATCCCATGTAAACAATATAATCTAGAACCCATTTTCATAAAAAATGGAAGGGTAGATATACATGATCCATACTTCATAAATAGAGGAACTAGAAGAAAGCACCAATTAAGGAAAATAATCATACATTTATAAATGAACAAAGTATTATTCATAATAACACTAAAGGTGACAAAGGCACAGGCTATCATTTACAAATAATGCTAAGGCTCCAATGTAGACCATTCTTCATGTAGGAAAATGAAAAGGGGAATATTTTTTTTCCCTCAAAACTACTAAATTCATGGAAGCTTGGAATTCATTCCTTAAGTCTAGAAAAGAGGATCTCATGATAGTATCAAATTATTTAGAGATTGAGAGAGTGTGTTATAAATCAGCCTCCAAAATTTATAACCATTTTCCAAAACATATCATTGCTCGGTGGCAAAACCTTACAAAGACGAGGTTGTAGTGGTTTTGCTAACTACCTCTATATTGGAGAGCTTTGAGTCATGGATCCTTCCTTGATTGTCAACATGGAAAAAATCTATGCTTTTGGTCATGATTGAGGAGATTACCTCTATTATCCTTGTTTTTTATTGTAAAGCAAAAAAAAACTGGAAAACTCCTATGAATTCTTTCAAATTCGTTCTCATTTCTTTAAAAGTTCATCTTTTGAGGCATTTGTTCGTCTCATTAGTCCTTAGGAATCTCTGTGATTTTTTCCTAAACTTAGTTCTGATTGGTTGATTTAAAAAATTAATTGGTTTATTTGAAAAATTAACTTAAACAAGTCTTTTTGTCTTTTGGCGTAAAGTTGGACTTTAAGTCTAATATTACACCTCCCTTGGTATTTTTGTGCTAGGTCAAAGTTTAACTCCAACACTGCACCCTTTAAATCTTTCAATGATGCAATTCGGGCTTATGAGTCTGAATTACACCATTTTGGGTCTCTTTGGGTGAATTGGACTTATAAGCTTGAATTGCATATATTTATGTTGCACAACTTAGAATATTAATTGCACAAGGTCTTCAAAATCATTTTGATTTCTTATCCTTTAATATATATTTTGAGTTACTTTTACCCTCATTTGTTTATGATTCAAGGTCTATGGTGGTTTTTGGAAGCACAGTTAGGGCCGAAGATTTCTTTTTGAGTGAGATCCCTTGCTTTTCATTCTTTTTTTCTTCTTTCCTTTCATTTTTTAGGTCTATTTAATTTCATGTTTTCTTCCTTCCAGTGTATGTTGGGGATTACGACCCATCATACACTATTTTCCAACTCTGAGGCTATATGGCAAGCATTAATCTTGAATATACATTGTCTTCAATATCCTTTGCCAGGTTTCATCTAGTATATGGTGGATGTCGGGTTTGTAACCACAACATACACCAGTGTTCTACATGGTGGATGTCGTGGTTACGACCCCGATATACATCAAAGTCCTTTCTTATGGTATATGTCATGGTCATGGCTCTGCCATACATCGTCTTTGTTGATATTATGCAAAAATTTTTACCAAGTAGTGTTGCATGGTGTATGTTGGTGTTGTAACCCCTACCTACACCATGGTTCCTTCCTATGGTGTATGGCAGGGTTATAACCCCGACCTGCACCAAATGCAGTGATCTTTTTCTTTATTTTTTCAAAGATGTGGATTGGGTTTCTAAGCCAAATTGTCACTATTTTTCATTGTTCAGTATCTCTTGGTGCACATTGGGCTTACAAGCCCGATTTACACCATTTGATGTTGTAAAGCCTTTCCTATGCAAATCAGACTTATAAGTATGAAATGCACCTTATCTTTCTTTACACCAATTTTCAGTGTAAATCAGGTTTTTAAGTCTGATTTATACCAGATGCACACATGTAAATTGGAGATACAAATATAATTTTCACTCCAAGGTATTCTTGTTCTATCAATAAGTTGGGTTTTCTGAAACCCTAATAAGGTGTTTCAAATAAGTTGAATCATGGTGATGATATTTTTCAAATGTTGCAGTTGAAATCATAGTTAGCTGACAGAGCCTTCACCAAGTAAGAAAGCTATGAAGTTCAAGAAGAAAGATGGTCTTATCATATTCATATGTATCATCTAATATTAACAATATTAGGAATACAGAGATATGACACATAGATCTAGAGGAATGCCTAAGGAGAGTTAAAGAGTCACCATAATGCTACAAAATAGAAGCAATCATTAATAGTGACGATCATTTGGTAGTAGCTTTTCCAATGTCAGCACAACATCCTAAGTTTGTGTTAGTGTTAGCTAACATAAAAGATCCAGTAAGCAGGCCAGTTAAGGACACAAAGGGAAAGAAAAATATCATTAAGTTAGATGACATTTTCTTTGACACTATCTTCAAGTGTCTAAACATTGATCAATATGCCAATATTGATATGCAATCAACACAAGTATATTATGACAAAAATTCAGATAAGTGCATGAGAAATATTAATGTTAACTGGCTGAAGACTCCAAGGTCAACTATTGCAAGATGTCCTAAGACTATTCATCAAAGTGACTTAATGAAGAGGTAAATGATTTGATTACTCTTCTTAATAGAGTGAAGGGACTTCCTATTTTTGATACTTATCATGAGTGGATGTATCAATACATCCATATCATCCAACAAAATAAAAAGAAGATCTATTGGGGGAAGTAGATAAGTGATGCTTTGTGTGAGAAACTAACCAAGATTCCTACCACTTTAAAGTTCTATATGATGTCATACCTAGTATATGCAACGACCTCAATGAGGAATTTTCCAGGTTTGTCAACGACAAGAGATAGGAGTCAAATTCTTGTATATCAGTATTACTCTCAATTGACTCTCAAGATCAGTTTACATCATTTTAGGATAGTGAATGATGCTTTCTTTTATCATTATATGTGCATGTTTGATAAAGAACTCCAGAACAAGACTATCAGATGAAGCTTGGAATGTGGTAAACCAATATGGGTGCATGTTATTAAAATTACCTACTTTTACCTATCTCAAAGGAGGATTCTATGATGATGAATTCTTCATTCTTCCTAGGTACCCATCAGATAATATTGTGCTCATGGAATTGGCTCATCAGATGGTTATAGTGCATGAACACCAATCAGGGTTACATAATATTGGTTTCAAATTTTCTCTCACTATTGGCAAATATTCAATCAAATTCTATGTATAAAGCCAAAGATATGGATGAAGAGATGAGAAGGGTAATAATGAGGTTTTTCAAACCCAGAAAATATTTTGACTACAGAGGAATGAAGAACACACTTTAGAAGAGTTACACTCATGTTCATTAGGTAGATGATATTTGGATTGATTGTAGATTAGAAGGGGATATCAGAAGGCTTGATTACTACCACATTACCGTGGAACAAAATGAGAATCTAAATCTTGTAGACATTCCTAAGGATCTTGAGGATGATAGAAATACTCTAGACCCAATGTATGAAAAGAATAAGGTTGTAGGTTCATCCTTGCCTCTCATTCAATGGTCTTAGAAAGAAAAAAATTAATAAGGGCCAAATTTTAGAATATCCTCACCAATACCAATGTCTGGTTGACACAGAAAGTGATTTAGTTAAAACCTTTCCAAACTGGATCAAAGGATGACATTGCATGGCTAGTTGGAAAAAGTTATGAGTTGAGAACTAAGAATAGGAAAAATCCAACAACTCCAAAGGCTCCTAAGTTCAAATTCACAATTGGAAAGGGTAAGGATAAGAATCAAGGGGAATCCTCAGTGCAAGATACTCAAATAGAGGTGGAAGCTAAATAAGAGTTGCTTGACGAAGAAATTCAACAAGAAGATGAAAAGTTATAAAGAGAGAAAGAAGAGGAGTAAGATGAGGAGGGATTAACAGAAATTCCCAGTACTTCCTAGTATGAAGGGACACAATAAATCATCCCTCCTACATCTCATAGTGCTCCAGGTACAACTCCCCCTCCAATTTCACTTTCTAACCCTATTCCTTTTGGTTCCACCATTTCCTATACATTCGATGATCTTGGTGTAGTGATTCACACCATTCATTCCACAACAACCAGTGAGTCAACTCTAGATACCCCATAGGATAATATTGAGAATTTATTTCTTCCAAACTTGTCTGAAGTATTTGCTAGAATTGATAATGTGTTGCATTGATGTTTTGTCATTGATGCCAACACTAGCTATTTGGATGCTTTCTCGACACCCTTTTGGTCCCGGTAGGTTGAGTGGTTTCTGATTAAATTGGATACGACATGATCCGGTAGGCTTCGGTATAGTTTGGTAATGGAATTGTCTTGTTCATGATACTCATACTCATATTTGGTTAGTTGGTTTTGGTATGATGATCAGATGCTATCCTGCTTACTTAGAAGCTTGATTTCTAGTTTCTGCGAGGGTTTCACCTGCAGAGCTTTTGATGAAGATATTTGATGAATTACATAAGTGGTGTTGGTGCAGCTTCTAGTGGCATTTCAGGATGTTGTTGGTGATCATGTTCAAGACTTGGCAGATGGAGATCATTGTTGTAGCGTGTGGACCTATATTGGGTCCCGGTTGATCTAGGTTATGGACCGACTTTAATGTAACGTGTGGATTGGACCTATCGATGTATTTTCGGGATGTCTTATGTGTTAGATATTATTTGTTTGGTCTAAGGATGACATGGTTTGTAATTATGTAATTGGTTTATTGTCTAATGGCCAACCTGATTGTTTATGGTCAAGGGTTTGTATATACAGATGTAAGATCTCATTGTAGATCACCGTGGTTATTGTTAGAGGTCATGGTCAAGGAATGTAATGTGTGAATAATGTAATATCATTTAGGAAAAGGAGTTGGTTGATCATTGGAGATCAAATTGGGTTTATGTAAGAGGATTTAGTCCTCTGGTATTGAGCTTAACCAAAACTGTACTCAGGCATAAGCGATGCTATCTTTTGCAGTTCAACACTTCTCCGGATTGTAGTATGGATTTATATGTAGTCAGTGAGGCTCCTTTTGTGATGAGCAGTGCACTCTAGGTTGTTTGCCTTCTTGCAAATGCAGGCCCCTCAAGTGTAATTCACATACTTACTACATAAGTATTATCTGACTGTGGGTAGGATTCTCACCATGGTTTTTTCCTTTATTGGGTTTTCCACCTATAAATCTTGGTGTTATGTGGATGGATTTTAATCTATGATTATTGTTTATGCTTAATTGGTTTAACTGCTATTCCGGTATTAATGTTTTGGGTTCCAGTATTTAAGTTTAAATTTCTAATGGTTCCGATAATATATAACAATTGATTCACCCCCCCCCCTCTCAGTTGTCTTCTGGTTATTTGAACTGTCTAGGAATTGGTATCAGAGCTTTGGTCCTATCTATAGAAAGCTTAACCGCTTGAGGAAGATCCTATGGAAACTAACAGTTCAAGTTCATCTAGTTCTTCTGGAGCTATCTTTTGAAGGGATATTCTGAAACTTGATGGAACAAATTACATAGTATGGAAGATTCAGATGGAAACTCATCTGAGATGTCTTGGAAAGGAGATTTGGGAGATCACACAGAATGGTGTCACACCCTATAATCTGGGATCTGGCAATCCTCCTCTGACAAACTTGGACAAGGATCTTGAGAATGATTGTAGAGCAAGAGAATCCCTCTTGTGTACACTTTCTGATCAACAAATAATGGGATTAATTGATAAATCATCTAGAAAGGCTATATGGGATAAGTTGGAGACTCTTAATGAAGGTGACCCTACAGTGAAGATTGCTAAAATTGATGGTTACCGAGTGAGATATGAAAACCTAAAGATGGAAGAAGATGAAAGGATTACTTCATTCATGGAGAGGGTAAATGAGATTGTTATGGGAATTCAATGTTGTGGTGGAACTCTGAGCTAAGATGAAATTGTTTCTAAAGTCCCGAGAGCCCTACTACCAGCTTACAAAATGAAGGCTACTGCTATTAATGAATTAAGAACAATGGCTAATACATCCGTCAACAAAGATACTTTGGTTGGGAAACTATCTGCTTTTGAGATTGAATAATTTGGATCTTCTAGAGCTGTGAAGATTGAACCTACTTTTCATGCATCTACATCTACAACTGGTAAGCAAGACTGGAAAGCTTTGTATACAAAGGAATTAGAAGATATGAAGAGAGAAGATGACGAGTTTGAGCAAATTGAAGCACTATTTTCTAGAAGAGTACCTAAAGGACTAGTAGGAAGTAAGTATGAAGGAAAAGCACCTTTTAAATGTTTTGCATGTAATAAGATTGGTCATTTTGCATCTAGATATCCTGAAAGGAATTCAAGATTTGAAGAAAGAGTTAGAAGATACCCTAGATATTAGAAAAGGTATAAGTACAATAAAAATAGAGACAAATCATGCTACATAGCGGATGAGGAAGGCATTACTGATTCAGATGATGAATTGAAAAAAAAACTCTACTAGTGGTTCCGACAATGGGAAGGAATGGGTATTCCTAGCTATCAAGGAAGATGATACAAAACTGGAAGAGAATGTACCTTAAGAGAAGACACTTGCCACTAAAATCAAAGACAAGGATGAATGGGTAATTGATAGTGGTTGTTCACATCATATGACTAGAGATAAAGGGAAGTTTCTATCTTTGCAAGAATTTGATGGCGGTCTAGTTAGATTTGGAGATGACAAAGCATGTATGATCAAAGGAAAAGGAACTATATCATTGGATGGTAAGAACAATACTGACAATGTTTATTATGTTGAAGGTTTGAGGCATAATCTTTTGAGTGTAGGACAATTGGTAGGTAAGGGATTTCAATTATAGTTCAAGGATGGAAAATGCAAAATTAATAATAGATTTGGATTGGAGATTGCAACCGGTACACAGACAAAAGATAATATATTTCATTTGAACTCCAGTGAGAAGACATGCTTGATTACATAGATTGATGAGAGTTGGCTATGGCCTAAAATCCCGTGTCATGTGAATTTTAGTTGCATTGTGAAGATCAGTTCAACTAAGGCAGTTAGGGATATACCTAAGATTATGAAGCCCTATAATCATGTATGTAAATAATGTCAAATGGGTAAATAGGCCAGAACCTCTTTTAGGAGTATACAAGATACATGAAATGATGTTCTTGATCTTGTTCATATTGATTTGTGTGGCCCTGCTAGAGTTAAAAGTTTTCAAGGTGATAGATATTTCGTGTTAATCATTGATGATTATTCTAGAATGATGTGGGTTACTTTTCTAAAAGAAAAATATGAAGCATTTGAAAAGTTTAAGATCTTTAAGGCTAAAGTGGAAATTGAGACAGGATTTAAGATTAAATATTTGAGATTAGATCCTGGTGGAGAATTCACATCCGGTGTCTTTAATAACTTTTGTGAGAAGCATGGTATGAGAAGACAATTTTCTGCTCCCCGAACACCTCAACAGAATGGAGTTGTGGAAAGGAAAAACAAAAATATCTTGGATGCTGCTAGAACAATGATGATGGAAGCTAGTCTACCTCATATCTACTGGAGAGAAGCAGTGAGTACAACAGTTTATACATTTAGTAGAGTACATATCAAAGGAGAAACCGGTAAGACACCTTATGAATTATGGTTTGGCAATACACCTATAGTTAAGTATTTTAGAATTTTTGGTAGTAAATGTTATATTGGGAGAGATGATATTATTAAGAAATTTGATCCTAGATGTGATGAAGACATATTTCTTGGTTATTCTAATGAAATCAAAGCATATAGATGTTATAAAAAGAGATTGCAGAGAATTGTGGAGAGTGCTCATGTCAAAGTATTTGAGCTGAACAAAAGTTAAATAAAAGTTTATGAGAAGGAACCGATAGTGGAAATGATTATATCTAAACTGGTAGCACCTTTACTGGAACCGAGTGTTGAACCAGTTACTCTGGAAAGATCAGAGAATTCTACAATAACTGAAGAATAGGGAAGAGGAACAGAAAGCCATAAGACTCCTAGGTATTGTAGATTGAATCATTCAGTAGATCAGATCATTGGGGTGATGACAAGATGAAGACTGACAACTAATGAGGTATGTTTAATTTCACAAGTTGAACTAGTATCAATAATTGAGGCATGTAAAGATGAATATTGGTTGAAAGCTATGGAAGAAGAATTAGATCAGATTGAAAAAACTAACACATGGACCTTGGTTCCCCGGCCTAAGAAATAAAAATGTTATTGGAACTGAATGGGTTTTTAGTAATGAATTGAATGAGGATGGTAAATTTATAAGGAATAAGGCTAGATTGGTTTGTAAAGGATATTCTCAGAAGGAAGGAATTGATTATGGAGAAATTTTTGCACCTGTAGCTAGGATTGAAGTTGTAAGATTATTTCTTGCCTATGTTGCTTATAAAAACTACAAGGTTTATCAGATGGATGTTAAATGTGCATTTTTGAGTGGGGATCTTGGTGAGGAAGTTTATATTGAGCAACTTGATGGTTTTTCACTATCAAATGATACAAATATGGTTTGCAGGTTAAGGAAAGCTTTATATGGATTGAAACAAGCACCTAGAGCTTGGTATACAAGGTTGGATAAATATCTTTTAAAGCTTGGTTTTACTAAGGGCAGTGCTAACAATAATTTATATTATAAAATCACTAATGATAATATACTAATTATTGAAGTATTTGTTGATGACATTGTTTTTGGAGGTGAAGATAACTTATGCATAGAATTTTCTAAGAATGGAGAAATAATTTGAGATGTCTAGGATTAGTGAGATGAAATTTTTCTTAGGTTTGTAGATTACTCAGACTGACAACGGTATTTTCATTTGTCAAACTAAATATGCTAAGGAATTATTAAAGAAATTTGGTATGGGAGATTCTAAACCGGTAAGTACTCCTATGGTTACAAGTGAGAAATTGACAAGAAAAGATGTTTCTACACCGGTAAATCCTACAAGATACAAATCTATGATTGGAGGTCTGCTTTATTTGACTCAGATTAGGCCTGACATTATGAATGTTGTCTGTATTGTTTCAAGATTTCAGAGTGATCCTAGAGAAAATCACGAGATTGCGGTGAAAAAGATTATTGGATACTTGCAACGTACATAGGAATATGTTTTGTGGTACCCTAAGGATAATAACTTTACTTTATGTGCATATACAAATGTTGATTGGGTTGGAGATGTTGATGACTGGAAAAGTACTTCCGGTGGAGCTTTCTTTCTTAGAAAGAAGTTGGTTTCATTGGTCAACAAGAAACAATCATGTACTTCTTTATCTACTATTGAAGTTGAGTATGTTGCTGCTGCTACTAACTGTACACAAGTTTTATGGATGAAGCAAATGTTGAAGGATATAAAGGTGGATTGTGATGCACCGGTTGTTTTTCACTGTGATAAATCTGCTGCTATTGATATATTATAGAATCTAGTATTTCACTCTAAAACAAAGCACATATCTATAAAGTATAACTTTTTGAAGGAAAATGTGGAAGCAAATGAAGTTAGACTGGTTTATGTGAACACTAAAGAGTATATTGTAGATATTTTCACTAAACCTTTGCCCAAGGAATCATTTGAGTACCTAAGAGACAGATTGGGAGTTTCTGCCTCTCTGGTAGAGATTTGATTGATGTGGTTTGACATCACTCCGACATGCATTATCATAGATACTATTCATTCTGGCACTGATGTGGAATGTAATCTCTCAAAGGGAGTAGTCATCTTTTTGATTCAGTGGTTTATTCTTTTGCTTTGATATTTTTGTCAGATTTCTAGCATTGATGTCAAAGGGGGAGTGATATTGATGTGAAAAAGTTAAAGAAAGTGAAAAAGAAAAAGAAAGGGGGAGAAATTCAAAGCTTTATAGAGATATTATTTATAGGGGGAGTTTGGTCTTTATTTCAGAGTTGTATGTGGGAGATTGTTGGTTGTCATCCATTGGGGGAGAATTGTTTGGCATTTCTTGGTACTTAAATGTTTTTCACATCTAGTGTTGCCGTCAATGCCAAAGGGGGAGATTATTGGCCATTTGGTGGAATTGCTTATGTGTCGCATTGATGTTTTGTCATTGATGCCAACACTAGTTGTTTGGATGTTTTACTGGCACCCTTCTAGTCCCGGTAGGTTGACTGGTTTTTTGTTAACTTGGATCCCACATGATTCGATAGGATTCGGTATATTTTGGTAATGGAATTGGCTTGTTCATGATACTCATACTCATATTTGGTCAATTGGTTTTGGTCTGATGATCAAATGTTATCCTGCTTACTTAGAAGCTTGGTTTCTGGTTCTAGCAAGGGTTTCATAGACAGAGCTTTTGATGAATATCTTTGATGAATTGCATAAGTGGTGTTGGTGCAACTTCTGGTGGAGTTTCAAGATGTTGTTGATGTTCATGTTCGAGACTTGGCAGATGGAGATCATTGTGATGGTATGATGAAAGAATAAGTATCTAGTAGAATACTGAGAGGGGGGGGGGGTGAATTAGTATACTGAAAAACTGATACAAAGTTCCCAAACTCAAACTCAATCAAACAAAGTAATCATATCTCAATCAAGATCAATATTCATAAGAATACTTGACATCAATCAGTTTAACTATTATGACAACTTTAACAGTAAACAACTTCAACCTTGTGAATATCAACAATGCTTAAATATAACTCAACTTATTCATCTCTTAATGCTTCTATTTAACATGCCTTATCAGAGATTAACTAAATCAACAAATAAGATCACAACCACAAAAGCATTCGCCACTTGACACAAATGTTTATATGTGGAAAACCCAAATAGGTAAAAACCACGGTGAGATGAGACTCACAAGGATAGCTATCTGAAATTTTTTGAAGTTCACCCTATTAGGAGCGAAAGCCTATTAGAGCTTTATAATAAGTCTTGTTAAGAACTAATTCTGGTTAGGAATCACCTGGTTAAGGGATTTACAAATATGCCTTGGTAGAAGTACAATACCCTGTTAGGAGTAACCTCGCTAGAGGATTTAAGAATCCAATCTAATGGACCACCTTGTTAGAGGATTTAATGAGTAACCAAGCTTGTTAGAGCTTACCCAGTAAAGGGATTTAACTTCTCCTGTAATTGTTAGAAAACAATAGTTTAGTTTATCTGTTTGAATAACACTACTTTTTCTTGATCAGATCCTTCTATAACCTTTAGTCTGCCTTCACTTAAAGTGTAGATCCATTCACCGGTTTGACAACTATACACTCAATAGGTTTTCTACCAACCTTGCAAACAACCTTAACAAACAACTTCATCGAACTTAAATAGAAATCAATTAGGTCGATAACACGACAAAAAACCTAATTCTCATCATCGATATTACAAACAAGTCGGTACAATCTTGACTGTTAGAAATTATGACAATATCTTCACATTCTTCAAGACAATTTCAACCGCTCCATGATCACCACTCTATTGGACTTTGTAACTCATCATGCGTTGTGCATTAGATGCAATCCACTTTGCTCCTTTCCTAGACAAGAACAAATGCACCAAAATGATTTTAATATCTACTTAATCAAATGATCACATGTGTCTCCATCATTATCGCTTATTAGATAACAAAGCATCAAACTTGGTGGGTTAGGGTTTAACAGCTAATAGGGTTTATCGGTTACATTACATAGAAAGGTTTAACCCTTTACACCGGTTCAACTCACAAACTTAAAATACAAGTTTACAACATCTTCCACAAATATCTTCTTACCAGTTACTAGCCAATATAAAAAAAACCAATATCAACAATAACATGAATACCATTTACTGACTCAATTGACATCAATGACAACATATCATTAATGTAATCTTGATGCAAAATACCAACAAAGTCAAAATGCCAACACATTGTTGTAGCGTGTGGACCTATATTGGGTTCCAATCGATCTAGGTTATGGACCGATTTTAATGTAACGTATGGATTGGACCTATCGACGTATTTCTGGGATGTCTTATGTGTTAGATATTATTTCTTTGGTCTAAGGTCGACATGCTTTGTAATTATATAATTGGTTTATTGTCTGGTGGCCGAGCTAATTGTTTAAGGTCGAGGGTTTGTATATATAGATGTAAGATCTCATTGTAGATCATCATGGTTATTGTTAGAGGTCATGGTCAAGGAATGTAATGTGCGAATAATATAATATCATTTAGGCAGAGGAGTTGGTCGATAATTGGAGATCGAATTGGGTTTATGTACGAGGATTTAGTCCTCTGATTGGTCGATCATTGGAGATTGAATTGGGTTTATGTAAGAGGATTTAGTCCTCCGGTATTGAGCTTAACTAAAACGGTACTCAGGCATAGGAGATGTTATCTTTTGCTGTTCAACACTTCTCCGGATTGTAGTCTAGATTTATATGTAGTCAATGAGGCTCCTTTTGCGATGAGCAGTGTGCTCTACATTGTTGGCCTTCCTACAAGTGTAGGCCCCTCAATTGTAATTTACATACTTATTGCAGAAGTATTATATGACTATGGGTAGGCTTCCCACCATGGTTTTCCCCTTTATCGAGTTTTCCACATATAAATCTTGGTGTTATGTGGATGGCTTTTATCTAGTGATTATTGTTTATGCTCATTTGGTTTAACTACTATTCCGGTATTAATGTTTTGGGTTTTGGTATTTAAGTTTAAATTGCTAATGATTCTGGTAATCTGTGACAACTGATTCACCCACCTCTCTTAGTTGTCTTCCGGTTATTTGAATTGTTTAACAATATCATCTTCTATGTTAGAAGATTTTGATAAATTCATGTCAGAAACTAAGCATCCTCCCAAGGTTTTAGTTGTTGAAAACCCACCCGCAATAATAAATTCCACTCCTCCTATTGTGACCACGAACATACATAATCCAAAATTTTCATCTCAAGTGTTGGCCACAAGAGTAGAAGATGATACACCTTTACCACCCTAGCTAGTCTCCAATACCCCCAAGATAAAGAAACATGCCATCTCCCTAGATGACTTCGAATTTAGCTAGTTAGTTCCTGTCAAACCCAAAGGTACAAAGAAGGCTGAGACCTTATCTAGGGCAAAGGTGGACAAGTCAAACAATAAGTATGTAGAATTGAGAGTACCTCCTCTAGATACAAATACAGACAAGATTTAGCCTACTGATTATGTTATCAGCAGAATTGAATTGGGAAAGAAAACTCATGAAGGAACATTAGAAGATGCCCAATCATCTTTTGATAATCTTATGGTAAGGTATAATGAGGAAAAGATCAAAAAAGATAGACTGAAGAAACAAGTGGAACAAATAACCAATATTTTGATGAAGATAACAAAGTTATAAGAGATTGAACTAGTCACTTCATCAGTTGATGAATAGGTCATCAAGTAGGCCGAGAAAGTTAATTCATGAAGAAGATCAGTTGGTGAAAGGATGGACCCGAGATACTGAGCCAAGGAACACATATCATATGTTTTAAAGTTGTCCTAATCAACAATCTAGAGGTTGTCAAATCTGAGATAGATTAAATACTAGACCTATCCTCACAAGAATTAGAAACACAAGAGAAGAATTTAAACTCATGGTTGAAGTTAGAAGATTTCCAATTATATGTTCTGGTTGATAATGGAGTGCTTTCTTCGAGAGACATGTACATTGAGCAAAGGTAAGTCCTAGAACATCAAATTAAAACCCTGGAAATGATTATCAAGGATATGACAATGCCCAAAAGGAATGTAATGACAAAGGAAAGGGGATCATTGAAAAGGTATCAACACTTCCCTGTACATTCCTTGGTGAAAATAAAAAGCCTCTTCATGAAGATTTTATTATCAAATAATTCAGCTTTCTCATTCAATAAGAGGTGGACAAAGAAATTTTCTCAATATCATCCATTGATAAGTTAATAGACGTTCAAGTCAATCTGGATAATTTGGCTTCTCTTCTAAAGAAGCACAAAAAAGTGTTATGTGAGCCTCAGAGATTCCATCACTCAGGTCAAAGTTATCACAAGCCATACCCAGGGACTTGTTGAAGAACAAATGAATATTTCTCTTCAAAAGTTTGAGGAATTCATGAAGCAAGATCATAATGGAGTGTCTGGTGACACTTAGTAATTTTCAAATTCCTAAACTTGTAGGTGCATTTTTTCAGTTAGATTTTGACACTTCAAGTGTCATTTTGTATTCATGCTTTTGCATCTAGAATATGCACAAGTTCTAAGTCAATAAGGACTTATTTTTGACTTAGCCATAGTTTGTTGTATCTTTCCTAGATTATCTCATTGCACCTCACCTATATATATGAGGTTGCTCATTGTAATTATCATCTTTAATTTTATACAACGAAACTCTGTTGAAGTGAGGAGCGAAGTGAAAGTGAGAGTTTATATTGTTATAAATTTGGTCAAATAAGAAGGAAACTTTAGCATTCAGACTTTGTGTTGAATACATTATGGTTTAGGGTGAGAGTGTTCTTATGTCATTATTTTTATCTTGTTTAGATCAAGTAAAAGCATTGTGGAGAAATATTATTAAATAGTAGAACATTTTTGTTTTGTAAACTTTGTGTTACATTTTAGCATTTGTTAAATAGAATTAGTAATTAGTACAAGAGGTAGTAACTTAAAGAATTTGAGCTTCATTTTGTTATTTGGAGGAAATAATATCAAAATTGCAATTAGATACCAATACAAAGACTTTTTTCTTTGCCTTGTTATCTTGATAAAATATTGTGGGTTACAAAAGCTATTTGTAGAAGGTAGATAGGATTATAGTGATTGTAAGACTTTGCACTTGAACACTATCTTCTCTATTGGATTTGGTTGATCATTGGTGCTGCTAGGATATATTTTTGTCATTGATGTCAGCATGTTCCTTTGATTTATTCCGAAGAGTTTGGGAAGATTTTGTAATCCTGTTTTGTAGTTTGGTTTTGTTGATCACTGTTTTGCAGAGAGTGATGTTTCCTCTGGTATATTTCAGTGTGATCATATATTGTGCTGAGACTTTGTGATATTGTTTGGGATGATCTTGTGTATCTTCTATTCAGATGATTCATGAATTGGTGCTCTGCAAGTTATATTTCTTCATGACATTTGTTGATTGGTTGTGTTCTTGAGCTTTCTAGATGTTGATCGATGAAGATTTGAAAAGTGGTGTTAGTGCAAATGTTTCAAATGGTTCCTACATGCTTGGTGGTATTTACTAGTCATGTCCTATTTGTTTTGATAATTTGCATTGATCATTGTGCGAGTTTTGGTGATTTCTATGAATCAGTGATGATTTTCATGTTATGCGGTATTTCTGGTGGTGTAGTGTGTTGCAGTTGAACTTGGCTTGATTTACGATGGATGTGATTGTTTGGGAATTTGAATTAGGTCCATGCTATGTAATGTGAATCATTATATTGGTCTGGTGATTGATCTTTGTATTGTGTAATGTAATTTTTTTAATTATGAGTTGAGGGTTGAGGGTTTAGCAGACCTTGTTATAAAGGTTGATGATTTGTATATATAGGTGAGATACTTATGTAATTTAGGTGTCAATAATGTGTTTGCATTATCCAAAAGAGGTGAATGTATGAACAAGAGATTTATCATTCAGTGAAGAGTTGAGGTGAGATTGGTGTTACTGAGCAGATAATTATGCTTAACCGGAACTGTCATCAGGCATTTGTAGATGCTATCATTGCAGTTCATTTCTTCCAGATTGTAGTTTGAATCATATTGTAAGTTAGTGAGACTTCCCTAAGGGTTGTATCCTTCCGGGAAAATATTTTTTGATCAGTGAGCTCTAGGAAGTGTACCTAAATTCAAGTGCATTCCCCATTGTAAAATTTTCACATACTACTGCAGAGTATCATCTTACTGTGGGTAGGTTCCCACCATGGTTTTTCCCTTAACTGGGTTTTCCAAGTCAAAAATATTGGTGTTGTGTGTTGTGGTGTTAATTTTCTTATATGTTATTGCTGCAATTTATCACTTTATGTTTTGAAGTTTAATTTTCATTGATCCAGTGAAGGCTGATTCACCCCCCTCACTCCTAGTCTTCCTTCTTGTTTGCTGCCAACAATTGGTATCAGAGATAGATCCTTCAATAGAAGATTAATTGTTTGAGGAGATCTGGGATGACAACTCAAGGTATTCTTTTCAAGAAGGCCAGTATGAGGTTTGATGGAAGTAACTATACTATATGGAAGAGTCGGATGGAGGTGCACTTGAAATGTCTTGGAGAGGATTACTTGAAGATTATTGAGAATGTCTATGTTGTTCCTAAGAATGGTACATCCACTCCTAATGAGGTTAAGGAAGCAGAATATAACATTAGTGTAAAGGAAGCATTTCTTAGTGCTATGTCTAATTCTGAAATGAAAAATGTTATGGGACTTCATACCGCACATGAGATCAGGGAGAAGCTTGAGATCCTATATGAAGGTGATAGTCAAGTGAAAGTTGATAAGTTGTAGAGTTTGAAAGGAAATTATGAGACATTCAAGATGGGAGATGATGAGAATATACATTCATACATGGCTAAGGTGAATGAACTTGTCCTTGGTATCAAGAATGTCGATGAAAAGATTGAGGAAGATGAGATTGTTGCTAAGGTGATGCGATCTTTGCCTCCTTCTTATAAACATAAGGTTGCTGATATTGATGAGATTCAGAGTGTGACTATAGTAACAAGAGATGTGTTGATTGGAAAACTTGTTGCATTTGAGTTGAGAAAATTTGGAGAATCACATGGAAAGTCTGAGAGAACATTTAGAGAATCTTCATCAATATCCGATAAGGAGAAATTTGATCTTGATGAGTGCAGGATATCCAGATATGAAAGAGAAAGAAGAGAGATAACAAAGCAGGAAAGAGAACTTGATGAACTTGAAGCATTGATTGCTTAGAGATTGCCTAAAGATGTCGGTAAGTATGATGGAAAGTTGCCTTTGAAATATTTTTCTTGTAATAAGATAGGACATTTTTCTTCTAGATGTTTGGAGAGAATGGCTAAGTATGACAAACATGATAAGTTTTGTAAGCATGATAGAAATGATAGATATGAGAAGCATGAAAAATATGATAAGCCCTATAAGTCTAACTGGTAGTTTAGGAACTGGAAGAATTGTTATTATCTTGCAGATGAAGGTGTTATAGGTGATGAATCAGAAGGAGATGAAGTTGTGTGTATTTCCATTAAAGAAGATAGACCTGTACCTATTGACTCCACTAGCTATTCTATTGAGGAGAAAGCTTTGGTTGCTAAAGTAGAAGAGAAAGGTGAATGGGTGATTGACAGTGGTTGTTCACATCATATGACCGGTGATATAAGTAAATTTGTATGCATGGAAAAGTGTGATGGTGGAATAATTATATTTGGAGATGACAAAGCCTGTGTAATTAGTGGGAGAGGTTCTATTTATTTTGATGGTAAGCATAACACTGTTGATGTCTTGTATGTTGAAGGTTTGAAGCATAATCTTTTGAGTGTTGGATAGATGGTTGATAAGGGTTATGATCTGCAATTCAAGGATGGTAATGCAAGAGCTTGAATGCCTCCGGTATAGAGATTGTATTTGGGACTAAGACTGAAGGTAACATTTTTCATTTGAATGTTGGTGAGAAAAGTTGTATGATTGCTAAGATAGATGAGAGTTGGTTGTGGCATAGAAGGATGTATCATGTAAAATTTGATATATTGATTAAGATTAGTTCTACACAAGTTGTTAGAGATCTACCTAAGATTGTTAAACCTGTTAATTCAGTATGTAAGGAATATCAATTGGGTAAGAAAACATGAATTTGTTTCAAGAGAAAACCTTATACATCTGATGGATTATTGGATCTTATGCATACTAACCTATGTGGACCTAAAAATGTTAGAAGTGTGTAGGGTGATGGATACTTTATGTTTCTAATTGATGATTATTCAAGGATGATGTGGGTTGTCTTTTTGAAGGAAAAATTAGAAGCATTTGAGAAATTCAAGATATTCAAAGATAAAGTTGAAACTGAGTCTGGATTGAAGCTGAAGTGTCTAAGATTTGGTAGAGGTGGATAATTATATTCTGATGAATTCAATTCTTTCTATGAGATGCATGGAATCAGAAGATAACTATCTGCTCCTAGAACCCCACAATAGAATGGAATTGTTGAGAGGAAGAACCATACTATTTTGGATGCTGCAAGAACTATGTTGATTGAAGGAAATGTTCTGAACATCTACTGGAGAGAAGCCATTATCACTACAATCTATACATTTAACAAAGTTCATATAAAAGGTGATACTGGTAAGACCCCTTATGAGCTTTGGTTTGGTCATGATCCTACTATGAGATATTTCAAAATTTTTGGTAGAAAATGTTATATCAAGAGAGATGAGGATCTTGGAAAGTTTGATGCTAGAAGTGATGAAGGTATCTTTTGGGGATATTCTACAAAGAGTAAAGCCTACTGATACTATAATAAGAGACTGAGAAAGATAGTTAAGAGTGCAAATGTTAAGGTAGATGAGAACCTTGGGAAGGAGATCAAAGCTTATGATGATGGTCAACATATTGTCTTAGCTCCTATTCAGCCTGAAGAACCTTAGAAGAATGATTCAGTAGAGACTATTAATTTGGATGTTGCTGCTGCTGATGATGAGGATCAGAACAATTAGAAGACTCCAAGGTATGTTAGATTGAATCATTCTGAAAATTAGGTTATTGGTAATAAGAATAAAGGTGTGATGAATAGAAGAAGGTTAGATACAAAAGATGTATGTTTGATTTCTAAATTTGAACCTAAAGATGTTTCTAAAGCCTATAAAGATGAAAATTGGATAAGAGACACAGAAGAAGAGTTAGATCAGATTGAAAAGAACAACACTTGGGAACTTGTGCCTAGACCTAAGGATAAAAATGTTATTGGTACTAAGTGGGTTTTCATAAATAAATTAAATGAAGCTAGTGAAATAGTCAGAAATAAAGCTAGACTGGTCTGCAAAGGATATTCACAACAAGAAGGGATTGATTATGAAGAAATTTTTTCTCTGGTTGGTAGAATTGAAGCTGTTAGACTACTACTTTCTTATGCTGCTTATAAATATTTAAAGGTATATAAGATGGATTTCAAATCTGAATTTTTGAATGGTGATCTAAAGGAAGAAGTTTACATTGAGAAACCTGGTGGATTTTCACTATCGGATGATGGAGACATGGTATGTAAGTTGAAGAAAGCACTTTATGGATTGAAACAAGCTCCTAGATCCCGATATGCTAAATTAGACAAATATTTGTTAAAATTGGGATTTACTAGAGGTGTTGTTGACAGTAATCTGTACTTTAAAATTGAAAATTATAACATTTTGATTGTTGAGGTCTTTGTTGATGATATTATCTTTGGTGGTGATGATGATATGAGTAAGAAGTTTGCCGGTGATATGGAAAAATAATTTGAGATGTCTATGATGGGTGAGATGAAATTTTTTGTAGGTTTGCAGATTGCACAGACAAGAAAAGGTATATTTATATCTCAAACTAAGTATGTGAAGGAACTGTTGAAGAATTTTGGACTATATGATTCCAAACCGGTTGGAACTCCTATGGTGACTGGTTGTAAACTGTCTAAAAATGATGAATCCCTGAAAGCTAATCAGATCTTGTACAAATCTATGGTTGGTGGTATGATATATCTTACTCAGACTAGCCCTGATATTATGCATGCTGTGTGTATGGCTACTAGATATTAAGTTGATCCGAAGGAGAGTCATGTCACTTCTATTTAGAGGATATTCAGATATCTAAAGGGAACTATGGATTATGGTTTATGGTATCCAAAGAATGTTGATTTCATGTTATGTGCTTACACTGATGCAGATTGGGCCGGTGATGTAGATGACCGGAAGAGTACTACTGGTGGAGCATTCTTCTTGGGTAAGAATTTGGTTTCTTGGGCAATTAAGAAACATGATTCAATACCTATATCTACTGCTGAAGATGAGTACATTGATGCTGCTAGTAATTGCACTCAGATAGTTTGGATAAAACAAATGTTGAAAGATATTGGATTTATTCATGATGAGCCTACTATTATGTGTATTGTGATAATTTCAGTGCTATAAACATGTCAAAGAATCCAATACAACATTCAAAGACTAAGAATATATCAATTAAATATAATTACTTGAGAGAGTAAGTTAGTGAAGTGAAGGTAAAGATGGAATATGTATCTAGAAAGGAATAAACTGCTGATATTTTCACTAAGCCTTTGCCTGTAGATACATTTGTCTACTTGAGAGACAAGTTAGGGGTATCCACCCCTCTTGATGATAATTAGATGCATTTAGTTGCATCGATCCGGTGGATTTTGGAGCCTTGTTCTTTTATTCGGATTGATGAGTTGGTGTTGCTCCTCTACTGCAGTAGTCTGTTGATTTGGTTGTATGTTCCAGGGAGAGAGATTCATGTTTATGTTTTGAGAGAGAGTTTGATTTTCTATTTTGGAGATCTTTGGCATTGTTCTCAAAAGGGGAGAGAGATCATGTGAAAAACTACTTTATCTATCTTGATCTTAGGGGGAGTTTGCTAGTGATATCTTCTTTGCATTGACTATTTTTCACATTCATATGTTGCCATCAATGCTAAAGGGGGAGATTGTTGGATTTGGTTGATCATTGTTGCTGCTAGTATATGTTGTTGCCATTGATGTCAACTTATTCTTTTGATTTATTCTAGTGAGTTTGAGAAGATTTTTTGATCCGGTTTTGTAGTTTGGTTTTGTTGATCATTGTTTTGCAGAGACCAGTATTTCCTCTGGTATATTCCGGTGTGCTTAGATCTTGTGTATCTTCATTTTAGATGGTTCATGATTTGGTTCTCCACAAGTTATGTTTCTTTGTGACAGTTGCTAATTGGTTGTGTTCTTGAGCTTTGTAGATGTTGATCGATGAAGATTTGAAAAGTGGTGTTGGTGCAACTATTCTAGATTGTTCTAACGTGCTTGGTAGTGTTTTCTAGTTGTGTCCTATTTGTTTTGATCATTTGCATTGATCATTGTATGATTTTTGGTGATTTATATGAACCAATGATGACTTTCGTGTTATGTGGTATTTTTGGTGGTGTAGAGTGTTGCAGTTGATCTTGGCATGATTTCCGATGGAAGTGATCATTTGGGAATTTGAATTAGGTCCATGCTATGTAATGTGAATCATTATATTGGTCTGGTGATTGATCTTTGTATCGTATAATGAAATTTTTGTAATTATGAGTTGAGGGTTGAGGGTTTAGCCGACCTTGTTATCAAGGTTGATGATTTGTATATATAAGTGAGATACTTATGTAATTTAGGTGTCGATATTGTGTCTGCATTATCAAAAAGAGGTGAATGTGTGAACATGATATTTATCATTCAGTGAAGATTTGAGCTGAGATTGATGTTGTTGAGCAGATAATTGTGCTTAACCGAAACCGTGATGGCATTTGTAGATGCTATCATTGCAATTCATTTCTTTCGAATTGTAGTCTGATTCATATTATAAGTTAGTGAGACTTCCCTGAGGGTTGTAGCCTTCCAAGAAAATATCGTTTGAGAAGTTACCTCTAGGCAGTGTGCTTGAATGCAAGTGCATTCCCCATTGTAAAATTTTTACATACTACTGCAAAGTATCATCTTACTGTGGGTAGGTTCCAACCGTGGTTTTTCCCTTAACTGGGTTTTCCACATCAAAATGATTGGTGTTGTGTGTTGTGCAATTTTTTTATCTATTGTTGGTATTTTAGATATGTTGATATGGTTTTGTCATTGATGTCAACACTTGTCAACACTTATCAGCACTTGGAGATCTTTGGTTTTGTTCACCGACGAGTCAGTGACTTATGCACAGTCACTGTTATTTAGCTCACAGACATGTTATATTATTCACCAGCACTTGGAATAACTTGGAGACTACCTGGTTATATTGAAGACATTATTTGATCACTTGGTTTTAGGGATTTGGTTATTGATTTATTCGGGTTTGCATATTTGCTGTTACCGGCAAAGAGGTCCATGTTAAGCACCGACAATCATATCTATTCCGGATCAACATGGCACGTTATGAAGATGATTTATTATTATTGTAAATGCATTGAGCCGACATGATGCATCACATATTGATTTATTTGTAATTGATTTTATTGTAATATTCTTTGTAAGCCAACCTACACATTTGGTCTTAGCTTTCGGTGTATATGTAAGATCTCATTTGTGAGATTGAAATGTGATTGGAAAAATGATTGTAATAAGGTATATGTGAAAATAGGCAGAGCTATACACACAAATATCATTTGAAGATTGAAGGAAGGTTTTGAGAAGATAATCAGAGCTTAACCGGTACTAAATCCAGCATATGAAGATGCTATTTTGTGCAGTATATTATCATTGGATTTAACCATCCAATTGTAGTCAGTGTGACTCCCATTTTGTGATTGAGCAATGAGCTCTAGGTAGTTGGCCTTTCTACATGTGTAGACTCCATATTGTACACACATACTATCTGCAGTAGTATCATTTGATTGTGGATAAGGCTTCCCACCATGGTTTTTCCCCTTATAGGATTTCCACGTACAAATATTTGTGTTATGTGTTGTGGATGTTATTGTCTTTCTGTTTCATGCATTAATCTTTACCGGTACTACAATTAACTGATAAAACTGTCTACCAACATAAAGTTTTGTTTACCAACATTAAGCATTAAGTTTTGGTTGAATTTATTGGACAACTAATTCACCCCCCCTGTCAATTATCTCTGGGACCTAACAATTGGTATCAGAGCCTAGTCCTCTTTTTGCAGAAGTTTAACAGCTTGAGGAGATCCAATGTCTTCTAACTATTTCAGGAAGGACAGTCTGAAACTTGATGGAACCAACTATGGCATATGGAAGATCAGGATGGAGACACATTTGAATTGCATTGGAAAGGACATATGGGATGTTACAAAGAATTATTTTACTACTCCTACTCAAGGTCAACCCAATTCACCAAACTTGGCTAAAGATGAGGAAAATGATTGCAAAGCAAGAGAAGCACTTTTGAGCGCATGCTCAGATCAGAAAATCATGGGGTTATCAGATAGATCTACTGATAAAGCTATTTGGGACAAAATGAAAACATTCAATGAAGGAGATTCCACAATCAAAATTGCAAAACTTGAATGCTTCCGGGTCAGGTATGAAAATCTGAAAATGGAAGAAGATGAAAGAATTTATGCTTTTATGGAAAGAGTAAATGAATTTGTTTTGGGTATACAATGTTGTGGAGGAACCTTAAGTGAAGATGAAATTGTTTCTAAAGTTTTAAGAGCTTTTCCACCGGCATATAAAATGAATGTTACTGCTATAAATGAATTGAGAACAATGCCTAATGCATCAGTATTTAGAGACACCTTGGTTGGAAAACTTTTAGCTTTTGAACTTGATGGATTTGGTCCTATTGCTACTATTAAGATAGATCTAGATTTTAAGGCATCATCATCATCTGAGAAACCTGATTGGAAAGCCTTTTATGCAAGAGAACTTGAAGAAATCAGAAAGGAGAATGAAGAACTAGAAGAACTTGAAGCACTATTTGCAAGGAGAATGCCTAAAGGTCTAGTTGGAAGTAAGTATGAAGGTAAAACACCTTTTAAATATTTCAATTGTAATAAAATTGGTCATATGGCTTCTAGGTGTCCTGATAGACATGCAAGATTAAGAGAAGAAGCTAAAAGAACATATAAGCCTAACCCTGATTATCAGAGATACAAGTTTAAGAAGAATAGAGATAAATCTTGTTACTATGTTGATGAAGGAGTTACTGATGATTCTGATGAGGATCCGACAGACAATGGATGGGATTTTGTTGCTATAACAAAAGATCAACCAACACCTACTATTCAACTAGTAGAGCAGGCCCTGGCAGCTGAAATTGAAGATAGGGATGAATGGATTATTGATTTAGGATGTTCACATCACATGACTAGTGATAAGAGTAAATTCTTAACCTTTCAGGAATACACTGAAGGTCTAGTGAGATTTGGAGAAGATAAAGCTTGTATGATCAAAGGAAAAGGACCTATATCTTTTGATGGTAAGAACAATACTGATAATGTTTACTATGTTGAAGGTTTAAAGCATAATCTTTTGAGTGTTGGTCAATTAGTTGAAAAAGGATTTCAGTTACAATTCAAGAATGGTAAATGCAAAATCTTAAACAAAACTAGTTTAGAAATTGCAACTGGTAATTCGACTAGAGGTAATATCTTTCATTTGAACAACAATGAGAAAACATGTTTGATTGCACATATTCATGAAAGTTGGTTATGGCATAAGAGACTTTGTCATGTAAGTTTTGATTGCATTGTGAAAATGAGTACAACTAAGGTAGTAAGAGATTTACCTAAGATTGTTAAACCTCACAATCTGGTATGTAAGGGATGTCAATTTGGAAAGCAAGTTAGAGCAACTTTCAAAAGTATTCCAGAGAAATCTAACAATGTTCTAGATTTAATTCATACTGATTTATGTGGTCCAACAAGAACTAGAAGTATACAAGGAGATAGGTATTTTATGCTAATCATTGATGACTATTCTAGAATGTGTTGGGTTACTTTCTCAGGGAGAAATCTGAAGCATTTAGGAGATTCAAACTATTCAAGGTAATGGTAGAGAATGAAACCGGCAAGAAAATCAAATGTTTGAGATCAGATCAAGGAGGTGAATTCACATCTAAGGAATTTAATACATTCTATGAAGTAGATGTTAGGATTCCCAAAGATACTAAGAGGGAGGGGGGGTGAATCAGTATCTGACCAGTAACAAAGATTTCTTAACTTATAACATGAAAAACATATTAAATCTATGTACCTGTAAACCAGAAATAATGCAACAAATAAGAATAACAACCACAACATGAAAAGCACACCATAACACAATATTTTAATGAGGAAACCTAGTGTGGGAAAAACCTTGGTAGGATTTTTGACCCACAATATTCACTTACTGGCCAATAAGGGAATATTACTGCTACAATAGGGGCCTGCACATGCAGGAAGGCCAAGTGCCTAGAGCTCACTGCTCAATTACAAAGGAAGTCACACTGACTTACAAAAATGGATTATTCAAATCCAATGTCTTGTACTACTTCAGATTAGCATCTGCTATGCCAGATTTAGTACTAGTTTAAGCTCTGCTACATACATAAACCCTTAACCTATAATTCACATATTAGGTTTGCTACCTTCTATTCATATTTCACATCATACATCTTCAAAATGTTCTACAATGATCTCATACATATATGAGTCATATTAGAATCTGCCATGTCGGGTTACAAAATATTTTACACTTAATTACAAAATGCATTTATAGAAAATTGTTGTCGGCCAGGGTGCCGATATTCTTCCTTTTGAGTGCTGGTGATCTGTATGCCGGTGTAGAGTCTGCCGGTGCCGGTGCCTGCCGGTATCATAAGATTGTAAGGTTGCCATCAATGATAATACCTTCAATCACCTACAATTTCTCATTGGAGTGTGCATTTGCCAACAATCTCCCCCTTTGGCATTGATGGCAACACTCATGAGAAAAATTCAAGAATGTATTCAAAAATTGAAGTCCAAAAATCTTGCAAAAAACTGTACCAAAAATTGTACCAGATGTGTGCTCCCCCTGAGCATATGATCTCTACTTTTGGATTTTTCTCATCTCTACTACTCCCCCTTTGACATCAATGACAAAGGTTGTCATTCGCTATCAGTGGAGTCTTGCCTAGATTCTTGAATTCGGTGGGTTACAATCTAAAAAATATCTGTCAAAACCAAACTTAAACCATTACTGAATGATTTGCTGTCATTTAGTGCCTCTTGAGTTCTCTGCATTATACTGGTGAGTATGTGCATTTTCTCTTCTGATGTCTTCAGTCCGGGAACCAGAGCCTCAGATATTTATTTTCTCAAGGAAATGAGGTAATCTAGTTTGGGACCAAGTCTACATTTCAAGTCCTTTGCTTTATCCTTTATTCTTTCTTAGTCCTTCTCTAACTTCTTGATTTTATTTTCTAGCTGTGCAATTTTCTTTTGTATCTACAAAATGAATCTGATGTACCTATCAGATTTTCAGCAGTGTTGTTAATCTCATCTTGTGCTTTGTTGATTTCCTTGTCTAGATCTTCTGTTAAAATATTTGTTTTACAAGAATCTCTATATAGTTTCTTGAAGTCAAAAATTGTCTCTCCAAGTTTCGATAATAATGTGTCCATTTTCTCATTGTTCTTCTTTACAATTTCCTCAAAGAATTTCTCTTTTTCTTTAATCATTCTTTCCTTAAATGTATCCTCATTTATTTTATCAACCGTCAGAATGTTGTTGGTGATGAATTTAGACAATGTGTCTAGTTGACCTAAAGAATCCTTATTATCCACAATGCACTTTGGTGCTATCAATTTAAGAATAGGGATGGTGTCATCAATAGCCTTATAGGCTTGTGCATTACATTCTATTATCTTCTTTATTGAATCCAATAAGACCTTTGTTACATTTGTAGGTCTGAATTCTGCTATAGAAGTGCCAGATGTCTTCCCAACCGTT
Organism: Cryptomeria japonica; assembly: GCF_030272615.1. NCBI lineage: Eukaryota > Viridiplantae > Streptophyta > Pinopsida > Cupressales > Cupressaceae > Cryptomeria > Cryptomeria japonica. Next base: position 183,933,312 of record NC_081412.1, on the reverse strand, counting down.
CTTACAATATCCATACTACTAGTTGTAGTAATCACCTTGCTTGATTCGACCTCTGGTAGGTCAGTCTGTGTTTGCATTTCTATAAGTAAAGGTTTGAGCTTTTCAGTTTTAGCCAGTGGCACTGTCTCTATGTTAGGCCCAATATGGAAAGCTAATGTACTGAGAGGGGAGGGGTGAATCAGTACTCCAAAACTTTTCTTGAATAATAACTTTACTGTTATGCATAAATAGAATAGTGCAGTAACATAAACTAAAGTTAAAACAAATAGATAACAATCATACATGATTCACTCCATAACACATATATTTTGGTTACGCAGAAACTCTTGGTTAGAGAGAAAAACTGTGGTGGGGATGGCACCCACAACTTCACTACTACAATAATAAAGAGTGCTCGGTTAGAGCTACATTTTAGCTATTTCTGATAGCTTACCTTGTTAGGAGTAACAAGATCTGTTAGATCTACCTTACTAAAGGATTTTACAACATTTATTCTAAATGTTGCACCTGGTTAGAGGCTTTACAATTTATAGACTTGATTAAAGTCTTTTACCCTGTTAAAGGTTTCTCTTTCAACTTCACAATATTACAATAAAATTATTACAAATATCTGCAGCTTTACATCTAAAATGTTATAGCAGATTCTATGTGCTCAGAATAGATTACCTTGCTTATAGCATACCTTGGTAACCCATATAGTAACTCGGTAAACCCTTCTGTTTACTCTGTTCTTTGACTGTTCTTTGAAAACCTTCTCGGTGACCTCTGTGTCTCTGTAACAGTCTTCTTACACACATACATACACCCTTAACTAATGTTGTATAAATAGATCTCTTAAGACGGTGATCCAATTCATTGCTTCGATCTTACAAACAAGATTCCTCGAATGAATAACTATACAAAATATTTCATTGCTTAGATTGATCTCAAAATCATACACAATCTTCTGGTGCAATTTCCAATGTAATAACGGTTAGATGTGCCTCGATCTTGTAACACATTTTCATATGCATGTCCAGGTTCAATGTATTTGGTAACACGTTTCACTCAGTGTATATCAACTCGGTGTGTCATCTTTGCTGCTCGGTAGTCATAAAAAGATACTCAGTAGACAACTCGGTGTATACTGCGTTCTGTGACTGCTTTCCTCTGTAACCGACTAGACTGTGCATACCGAATTTTTTGTGTGTACCGACTGCATGATTCGGTAGTGTTAACCGACTAGAGTATATAGTATGACTTTGAATATAAAAACTAATGGCAATTTGATAAGTAGTAACAATCTCCCCTTTTGACATTAGTTGAGATGTTTGACAAAAACTACTTTTAAAGTCATAACTCAAAAATCTATATACTTTGCAAAATGACTATACTTAACAGTAAATACAATAGTCAATGAAATAGTATATTCATATATACTCCCCTTATCATTATACTGTACATAACTCTAATTTTTGCATGCTCGGTTCTGTGCTTGTGTGCTCTGCATACTCTACTCGGTATACTCCCCCTATATACAATACTCCAAATACTGTATCAAAACTATATCACAAAACTGTATCACTCCCCAAATATATAGTATCACTCAATATATTGTATTACTCCCCCTTTTTGACAAACATAAAAAAAAAACTTAATTTCCATCTGGGGGTGGTAGCTGATCAAAAATATATTTATACTTTGTCCGGGCGTCGGTGAGAGTGACAGAGAGTGCATCTTTGACACTTTCCATTAAAGAATTTTATGCTTAAATATCAGCCAATAGTGATATTAAGCCATCAAGAGTGCTTCCCTCTTGTGTAGTAGATAGGTGTGTGGCTTGGTTAATCTGTTCTTGAACGGATGAAAGATGAGGAAGGAATAATGTCTGGAGTGTCATTATATCCATCTTGATCTTATGTTCTTCATTTCCGAGTTCTGATTGTTGAGCCATGAGCTGTTGAAGCTTGGTATAAAAATTATGAACTGAATTGGGCTTAGGAGTCAACTTATTTGAGAGATTGGTGATCTCTTTCTCAATTGCATCAGTTTTATTCTTGATATCTTTAATGAATATAGAAAATGTACAAAGTTTCTAAAATAAATAAAGAATATGCTTGAGTTGAGGGGACAACTTAGCAATGAATTTGACAAGTTTGACTTTGCCAATAGCTAGAGCTTTTTGTACCTCTTCTATCATTTTTGCAGTAAGCTTCTTGTCTTTGAGCCTGCTCAAGTACTCAGATGCATCAACTCTGGATGTTTCTATTTGATTAAGGAGTTCATCTAGTTGAATGTGGATGGCTGCATCGGTTGACACTATAGCTGTAGGTAGCATATCTAATAGCAGTGTCTTCACCTTCTGAAGTACTTTATTCTTCTTTTGTATGGCCATCTATTTTTCTTGTTCGGCCTTTGCTTTGCATAGTTCACCAAAATCAATGAGTGCTTGCCCCTTTAATTTTGATATATCCATATTGGGCAACACTATTGGTTTAGATAAATCAACTTTGAAACTATGCTTTTTAATCTTCTTCTCTTTACCTTTGGTCAGTTGGACCAAGACAATAGCTTGAGAGGTTTGCTGACCCTTGGTAGGTTGCTCGGTAGAGGCAACACTTTGGTCAGTTCCTGTAGCTGTTGTGGTGTCTTTTGGTGTCTTGGTACAGGGTGTCTCAGCTGCTACATTTTTGGTGCTCGAGGGTGCTTCAGAGGTTTGGTCTTGAGTAGTCTCTTCTCCTGTTGTAGACTTGTGACCTTCGGTGCCTTATGTTGTATCCTGAGGAGCTTCGGTAGAGACAAGTTGAGTGATCGGTGGATAAGACTGAACTTGTTCTAACACGGATTCACTAGATACAATTTTTGCATATGTAGTGCCTTCTATCATCTCCTACTTCTGTTCCTTTGTATCCATGACATTTTCATCAATTTGAATAGTGTCAGCCGGGTCTTGCTCGGTAGCATCCGGACTGTGCTTGGTGACATTAGGATCTTGCTCGGTGACATCAATGATTTCAACTTTAGATTGTTCACCGACATCTTTTATTTTGAAGATTTCCTGCCATTTTGCTTTTGTCTTATTCTCTACATCAATATATAGCCCATATATCAATTTTAAGGTTCTTTGTTTGACAAGAAATTTTGAATTGTAGGTTGTCAAGTGTTCCTTTATTTCTGCTACAGACATATCAGGAAATAGATGCACTAGACTTCTTTCTCTGATTTGTTTTTCTAAGTCCATTGCATACTTCCACCTGTTATCAATATGCAAGTAAAGTTCATTCGGAAGTGACTTTACTAGTTCCAATGGAGCTAGCCGAAACTTTAGAAGTGTACAAATGACAGCTTCTTCAATTTATCTCTTCTCATCATTATTTCTTGTTTCATACTTGACATATCTAAAAGAACCAAATCCACCATATTCTTGTAGATTGGCATAGAAGTTTTCAACACTATGTATATTTACCTTCTTGCTTTTGACAATTTGGAATTTGTTAGCATCCTTAGATTCTGTATCACTAGACTCTTTTGCCAGAATGAGCCTCCGAGTAGATTTCTTGTATGTCTTTGTTACCTTGGGAGCAGTAACACTCTTTTGTTTCTTACTCGGTGATGCAGCTGATGCTCTTGTATTAGGTCTCTTTGTTGGAGGATTCGGTAGGGCCTTTGAAATGTCTTGTTTCTTTCTTTTCAATACTTTACCCTTAGGCAGTTCGGTGCTCAATGTTATTGCTACCTCTTGAGCTTCTGATTCCTCTTCAGTGATGGCAAGAGTACCTTTGACAGGTGTGGAGGAAGATTCTTCTTTGAATTTCTCCGTTAAAACCTTTATCATCTTTGTTGCTTTCCTTGTAGCTTTGGGTACTACAATGCTCATTTTTACTTTTCCCTTCACCTCTTCATAGGTTCCATACCTCAGTTCGGTAGCATGCCTTGGTAATGAAAGATAGGCATCAATTTGTTGTTGTGTGATGTCAAAGTCAATCTCGTAACCCATAGGTGGCAAAGATTGAGTCCTCGGTTCCACAACATTCACATAACAGTAATTAGTATCTACCTCAAAGCATATATCATCTTTATATTTCTCCACTAGTTGGGGTGGAATCCAGTACCCGTTGTGCATCTTCTCTTGAAATTTGCTAAAATAATCATCCATTATATCATTGAAATTATCACCTAGCATCTTGATAAAGTCGTTAATCTGATGGGTGATTGGTCGGTGTAGCTCCCAAACTACTTTACCGACTGATGGAAATAATTTTTCAAAGTAGAAAAACATGCATATAAGAAGTGAACCAAACTTTAGTGTATTTGCCGAGTTGTTCTTCTTTGGCTTCCTTATTGTGTTCAAGTTCTCAAACAGGTTCTTCAGTAATACTTCACATAAGTCAATCTTCATTCCCTTTTTCACAATTTTATAAGCTATGTCAACTGTTACACAGGGTACACTGTTTTCCCTTACAGATTGGAAGAAACAGTAACCAATTACTCTAATGGCAAACTTAAGTTCTGCATCAGTGACATTGTTCAGTTTTAATTCTCTGTAATCAGATTCAACTCCAATTAAACTGATTAATTCCTTCTGTGATATAATCTTCTATGCTCATGCATGATCATAGATAGGATAACCGGTGATCACATGAATGATTTCATTGGTGATTTTGAATGGTTTCTCTTCTAGCCACATGAACTCATCATGAGCTCTGCTCAAAACAAACTTGACCCATTGGGGTTTGAGCACATGAGGGTAGGTTAGGGCTTCAGTCAATCCTTTCATTTTGATGTGTTCATACTTGCTATTCAATTTACCATCTGTGCACAATTCATCATAGGTGTCTCTTATCTCAACATGACCGAGTTCTTCAACATGACATTTGGTGAAGAATCTAACATCTTCGACTAACAAGACTCGATCTGGGATGAGTGAAAAGGCGGTTTTGTCATCCAGTTCGGAGGTGACTTTAGGAGTCAAAGTGTATTTCAGTGAGGGCTTTTCTACATTCTTGACAACTATGGGATCTTGGATCTTGGGCGCGATTGTTGATTTTAGGTAAAACTTTAGCAAACTATCCTTAGGGTTTGACGGTTTACAAACGACAAACACTTCACACTCAGCAGATAATAACAATTTGATAAGATCAGTAAACCAGCTTAACAATGCGATGAGATTTGATGTAAATACCTTGAATTTTCTCTGAATGAGGTTTGATCGCCTTGATTCGCTCTGCTCTGCTCTTTTGAAAACTTGGTGAATGTAAATGACTGCGAAAATGCTTTTAAGTACACAAAATACCTTATCGGGCTCTGTGCGGGTTAGGTCAAAACATTAAATGCACTCGGTTCACCTTTAATCGATTTACTCTCTTTTTTTCATTTTAACCGAGTAACCAAATTTCCTTCATTTACCGACTTGACAGGCTTCTTGTATTCACCAACTTGACAGGTTTCCTGTAAAGTACTTTTAATAGAATTTCAAACTTACTGAAGCATCTTAACTACGTAGATTTTGATTTTAGTACATAATAGAATAGGAACTGTTATGATTTTTACCTTCAGAGAATGCAGTCCCTTCATACCTTTGCTGATTAATTTGGAATAGGTGCACCTAACTCGGTAGGTAAGGTGCTTTCTTCATTTGACACAATTTTCTTCTTTTTCCAAATCATCTTTAATTTTTCTTTTATTTCTTCAGTGTTTCCTCTAGGTTGATCTCTACAATCTCTAGCTAAATGTCCAACTTTGTGACAATGAAAACATGCCATACCAGGATTTCTCCATGATCTTTAGTTGTTCATTCCAAACCTTATAAAATAGTTGGCACTAATATGTCCATATCTTCCACAACATTCACACCATATCCTTGTATTGTAATCCCATGGTACTATTGCATATTGTCGGTAAGGATCTGTGTGAGTTCGGTAACCTCTAATGTTTGCTCGGTGTGCAGACCACATGTAGTTCTTTTGCTTAAGCCAACACTTCTTAGTACTATGTCCATATCTATTGCAGTTTCTACAAAACCCTTTGAATTTTTCCTTCTGATAGTTGTTAACAAACTTTGTCCTACATTGATTAGATGTGTGACCATATTTATTGCAATTGTAACAATAATTATTGGACTTAGTGATATTCGGTTGCTTACCTTTTTTGATTTGGCATATGTTGGTAGTGTGACCTTGATTTCCATAGTAGTAGCAAATAGGCTTATTTCTTTTGATGTTATTCCTTTTTCCAGCTTGCTTAGATGATTCTCCTCTCTCGGTAGTATAAATTCCTTTCTTGGTAGAGTCTTTTCCTTTGTAACTAAGTCCTACATCTTTGTTGGGTCTTCCTGTATTCAGTTGCTCATCCAACATCTTTGATGCTTCATAACTCTTCTTCAATGTTTCTTTGGATTTTTTCTCTGTTTCAAGTTCATCGGTCAACCTTGATACTTCAAGTTTCAATGATTGATTTTCATCATTCTTCAGAATTGCTTCATGATGTGCATAACCTAGTTGATCCGTCATATTTTGTTGAATCCCAGTCAACCTTATGATTTCATCATTTTTATCAGATAGTAAGACTTCAAGTTGTTGTTTCTCTCTTTGTAGATTTCTTGCTTTATCCTTAGCTGTCCTTAATGCATCTAGATTTTCAGTCATTTGTGTGCTGAAATGTTCATGTTCTCTTTTCATTGCTTTTAGTTGATCAGCCAGTGCCTTGTTCTTTTCTTGCAATACTCCAATCATTTCTTCAGTCTCTTCAGATATACTGTTCTCAGATTATGTCTCAATTTGTTCCACTAACTCTTGAGAATCATGCAAGTCATCAGATAATCTTCTTCTTACTTTCAGAGATTTTTGCATTTGCCTTTGTATGTCTGCAATCACTTGATTAGCATGATCCAGCTCTTCTTGCAGATATACAATCCTCCAAGATTGTTTGTAGCCTTCCATTGATAAGATCTTTCTCTTTAGGTAGTTAAACCCTTTTCCAAGATTCGAGCTCTGATACCAATTGTTAGGCCTAATATGGAAAGCTAATGTACTGAGAGGGGAGGGGTGAATCAGTACTCCAAAACTTTTCTTGAATAATAACTTTACTGTTATGCATAAACAGAATAGTGCAGTAACATAAACTAAAGTTAAAACAAATAGATAACAATCATACATGATTCACTCCATAACACATATTTTGGTTACACAGAAACTCTTGGTTAGAGAGAAAAACTGCGGTGGGGATGGCACCCACAACTTCACTACTGCAATAATAAAGAGTGCTCGGTTAGAGCTACATTTTAGCTATTTCTGATAGCTTACCCTGTTAGGAGTAACAAGATCTGTTAGATCTACCTTGCTAAAGGATTTTACAACATTTATTCTGAATGCTACCCCTGGTTAGAGGCTTTACAATTTATAGACTTGATTAGAGTCTTTTACCCTGTTAAAGGTTTCTCTTTCAACTTCATAATATTACAATAAAATCATTACAAATATCTGCAACTTTACATCTAAAATGTTATAGCAGATTCTATGTGCTTAGAATGGATTACCTAGCTTATAGCATACCTCGGTAACCCATATAGTAACTCGGTAAACCCTTATGTTTACTCTGTTCTTCGACTGTTCTCTGAAAACCTTCTCGGTGACCTCTGTGTCTCTGTAACAATCTTCTTTCATGCATACATACACTTCACTCATGCTGTATAAATAGATCTCTTAAGACAGTGATCCAATTCATTGCTTCGATCTTACAAACAAGATTCCTCGAATGAATAACTATACAAAATATTTCATTGGTTAGATTGATCTCAAAATCATACACAATCTTTTGGTGCAATTTCCAATGTAATAACGGTTAGATGTGCCTCGATCTTGTAACACGTTTTCATATGCATGTCTAGGTTCAATGTATCTGGTAACATGTTTCACTCGGTGTATATCAACTCGGTGTGTCATCTTTTCTGCTCGGTAGTCATAAAAAGATACTCGGTAGACAACTTGGTGTATACTACGTTCTGTGACTGCTTTCCTCTATAACCGACTAGACTATGCATACCGAATTTTCTGTGTGTACGGACTGCATGATTCGGTAGTGTTAACCGACTAGAGTATATAGTATGACTTTGAATATAAAAACTAATTGCAATTTGATAAGTAGTAACACTCTGTCTGAACCTATGTATCAACTTGTTTCTATTCCTGTTTCTCCATCTGTGTCTCAGAGGGTTTTTTTGAGCTCTCAACTGCCAGTTTCTTGGGTGTAGCCTCTTTATGTACTTTCAATTCTCCTGACTATTTATCAGTTTTTTCTACCGGTTTCTCTAATGGTTTACCAGTGGTATCTTCTACCGGTTGCTCTGTCTGAGTAGGTTTTTTTGTGTTTATCTCAACCCCAGCATGTGCAGCCGGTGACTCAGTAGTCACATCTGTCTTTTTGTCCTCACTGCTTTCTCTATCAACCACAACATTTACTTCTTGAGTATCTATGTTTACAATATACAAAATTTCAGACTCAGGATTTGTATCCTCTAGTGGAGTCTCCATAATCTTTGTGGTTGGTTGATTGTCAGTAGTATCTACCAGTGGAGTATCTAAAGGAGGTGGGGGCATATTATCAGTTATTTTAAGGCTTGGAGGACCACCTACCTTACCTTTCCCCTTATCCTTGTCTTTTTGGTATACTCTGATAGTCTTTGGTCTAAGTAATTCTTCATGTTTTTCTTTTTCCACAAAGAATATATCCCATGCATCTACTGTTTCCTCAGAGATTTCTTTTACTCTTCCTGCCATCAGTGCTACATGTCGGTGAGTAGTGGAGAATACTATCCGGTTTGCTTCACTGATCAGTTTATCTATCCCATCAGTTGAGTTGACTGGATGTACTGCAAGTAATTTTTCAATTTTAATTTTCTTGTCCAACTCAATGATGGCTAACCTTCTAGCTTCTAATCTCCTATATAGATCATTTGGTATTTCATCAACAACTTCCATAAAAAATTTCTTGTATATATCTAAGTGTAAAATTACACTGTTCTCTATGCTTTCCTTGTCATCTACAGATATTGTGTTATATATTTTGTTGATGTTTTTCAATTTTCCATCTTCAGTTATTTCGCTCTAGAGTTTATCTAGTGGAGCAATATCCTATTTTACCTTCTTTTTCTTTGGAGTCATTTTCTTCGCTGGAGGCCTCACTGCCTGTTGTTTTTCCCTTGTTTTCTTGGGTGTAGGAGAGGGTACTGGTGAGGGTTTTATTTTTCTATCTACCCTTTTGAATGTTGCCGGTATGTCACTTTCAGAGGAGGTTCAAACCGATGAAAGATGAGCTTCCGACTGAAGTCCTTCCAACTCACTTTCCTTTATACTAGTTTGTTTCAAGACATCTTCTTTAATTGCTTTAGCCTGTCGGGTTCCTTTTCTTACCGTTTCTTCGACCTTCTTAACCCTTTTTCTAGACTGAATTCCACTTTCTATTGTTTCAGCATTTCCAAAAACTTTCTCAGTAGGTTCATTTGGTGCTTCAAGGAGGGCTTTTGCATAAGTTTCAATAATAATGTCATCTGTCTCATAGCCCATTGCAGTTACCCAGATAGTTCTAGGGACAACTACTTCCATCCAGATTTCATCTTTCTTGATCACAAAACAAATTTATTTCTGATATTTGTCCATAATAGCTTGTGACAATCTTACTCTAGTTTTCATTCGAGCCTTCAATGCTTGAAAATGTTCATTTAAGTTTTTCTCCCGGTTTTCTTCCTTGTTGTTTAATAGATCCAATAGTTGCTTTCCTACCAGTATATCAAAGCCAAAATCTCTTGCACCAATATCGAGTACTTGTTTTGTAATGTACAACATTAAACATACAAGTAAATTTTCAAATATAAAGGTTCCTTTCTTATCTCCCTTAATCTTCTTTAGATTATCTACCAGCTCATCTTTGAGCCATTCACATACATCTACTCTTGCATTATCATTAGCCATGTCATAGGCACTTTTGATACATAGGCTAGAAACTGAGTTCAACCTATTTGCATGTGTAGCTTTATAACCTAAGATCATACTAATAAATTTGACATTGATGTCCTTTACATCGTTTACCCTTAGAGACCTTTTGTCGAATGTTGCACCATTTAGGTTTATCACTGTGTCATTTGAGACCTTTGTTCTGTCAGGTCTGCTACCGATGGAAGGTAACCTTGTTACTGCTTTTACCACTTCTTTTGTGATTTTATGAATTGAATCCAACTAGAAGAATTCACCATGAACTCTGCTTAGCACAATCCTTATAATATCCTTGGGAAAATCCAGGACACTAAGGATCTCAGTAAAACCTAGCGTTTCCTCTATCTTATGTTTTGGATTGATATTTCTAGATTCATCACAAATCACTGTCCTATACATATTTTTGATCTCATCATCACCTAATTCCTCTATATGATAATGTATGTATAACCTAGGGTCTTCAGCATATACTACTCCCTTAGGAATTTTAGAAAATGCACCTATGCTATCATCTTTCTTTGCAAGTTTGGGAACCAATTTGAATACGGGTCTAGGGCGCTTAATTAATTCAATCATAGTAGGATTTGCAATAAATTCAAGAGTGGATGAGGATGCCATGATTATAAATACCTCAATCTTCCTTCAGGATGAATGCTTTGATGAACTGCTTCACTTTTTTGCTAAGGATGCCTTCGCTCGGAAATTTTTGTGCTCTTGAAGGTTTGAATGCTCGGTGAATAAAAAAGGACCCAAAACACTTGCTTTATAATGTTATTTTCTTCAACTACCATATTTAATGCTCTGTCGGTTAAGTCACAGGTTAACTCATCTCTCGGTATAGAAGTAATTTGAACTTCTCACCATCAACCGAGGGAATAATAGCATGTTTTTCATTTTGTTGCTAAACCCCCAAAGGATTTTTCTTCAGTTAGATGAAGAGTCTCCTGCTGGTGGAGTGTTACTCTATTCTACCAGTGGAGGAGTATTCCCATCAACATTCTAATGTGACTTTATGATCCATTGTTTTGAGAATTCTTTCTTTACCTCTTCAACCTTTTCTTTACCTTTCAAACTAGGACCTTTGTTATTTGCCGGTGATGCCTTACTTCTACAAAATTTTGCAATATGTCCAATCTTGTTACAAGCATAACAAGTCACATTATTTTTCTGAATAGCTTTTCCATATCCTATGCCAGTATGTGTTCTGCAGTTTTCTAAGTTATGACCAACTTTTTTGCATTTAGAACATTGACTGATGGGTGTATTAGTGTTCTGATAATTTCTAGGTCTACATTGATTTTCTCTATGACCATGTACTTGTTATAGTTAAAACATTTCCCATTGAATTTATAAGCATTAGGTTGTCTTACCGGTTTGCTATGATCATGATTGTTTGCAGTACTAGAGCTTTCACCAATTTCAAAGCCAAGGCCATTTGTATCACCATTTGGTTTTTGATTCTTTATCATGTCAACAAGTTCTTTTGAACTTTTCTTGAATTTCTCCTTGTGTTGATTTGCAGCAATAAGTTCCTTTTCCAAGACTCCTTTCTGTCTCATGAGGTCAGTTCTGTCATTTTGTGTGTGCATCAAATCTGTCTTCAACATATCATTTTCATGACTGAGTCTTGTGTTTTCATTTCCAGCATCATTTAGTCTTCTAGTCAAGTCTTCTTCATTCTTCTTTCTGTCTTCAATTTCTTTACAAAATCTCATGGTCATATCTTGCATCTCATTCTTCATTGTACAATTATCTTGTCTCAATTGGTTCACCAGATCATTAAGAGTTTCCTTTTCCTCTTCTTCATTCCGCATCTTCTCACAAAGTTCTCTTCTTTTATTTCTTGCAATGGTGAAATTTTCTTGAAGTCCTCAAATAATATCCTGAGCAGCCTTTAGATCATCCTCAAGTTTGATATTTTTTACTTTTTTTGCATCATAGTCTGAAAGAGCTATTTCTAATTGCTTTATCAAGTTTTCCATCTCTACCAGTGTCAAGATCTTCCTCAAGCTGTTAGGATTTTGAAAATAGAGGACCAAGCTCTGATACCAATTGTTAGGATTCCCAAAGATATTGAGAGGGGGGGGGGTGAATTATTATCTGACTGGTAACAAAGATTTCTTAACTTATAACATGAAAAACATATTAAAATTGTGTACCGGTAAACCAAAAATAATGCAGCAAATAAGAATAACAACCACAACATGAAAAGAACAACATAACACAATATTTTAACAAGGAAACCCGGTGTGGGAAAAACCTCGATGGGATTTGTGACCCACAATATTCGCTTACTGGCCAATAAGGGAATAGTACTGCTACAATAGGGGCCTACACATGCAGGAAGGCCAAGTGCCTAAAGCTCACTGCTCAATTACAAAGGAAGTCACACTGACTTACAAAAATGGATTATTCAAACCCGATGTCTTGTATTTCTTCAGATTAGCATATGCTATGCCAGATTTAGTACCGGTTTAAGCTCTGCTACATACATAAACCCTTAACCTATAATTCACATATTAGGTATGCTACCTTTTATTCATATTTCGCATCATACATCTTCAAAATGTTCTACAATTATCTCATACATATATGAGTCATATTACAATCCGCCATGTTGGCTTACAAAATATTTTACAATTAATTACAAAATGCATTCATACAAAATTGTTGTCGGCCAGGGTGTCGGTAATCTTCCTTTTGAGTGTCGGTGATATGTATGCTAGTGTAGAGTCTGCCAGTGTTGGTGCCTATCAGTATCATAAAATTGTAAGGTTGCCATCAATGAAAATACCTTCAATCACCTACAATTTCCCATTGGACTGTGCATTTGCCAACAGTGAATTGGATCAGAAGATAGTTATCAGCACCCCGAACACCCCAGCAGAATGGAGTTGTGGAAAGGAAAAATAGAACTATCGTAGATGGAGATAGAAGCATGATATCAGAAGAAAATATACCTCATATATATTGGAGAGAAGCAGTAAATACAACAGTTTATATATTCAATAGAGTTCACATCAAAGGTGAAACCGGTAAGATCCCTCATGAACTATGGTTTGACAATACTCCTACTCTTAAATATTTCAGAATAGTTGGAAGTAAATGCTATATTAGAAGAGATGAGTATATTGGCAAATTTGATCCTAGAAGTGATGAAGGAATATTTCTTGGTCATTCATCTAGGAGAAAGGCATATAGATGTTTTAACAAGAGATTGCAGAAAATTGTTGAGAGTGCAAATGTGAAGATTGATGAACAATTTAGATGAAATTCAAGGTCAATGGACTCTGAACCGGCAATAGAGATAATCACAAATAAACCTACTACGAGTACACCAGTATAGAATGTAGATCCAGTTACACCGGCTTCATCTGAGGATTCAACAGTCACTGAAGAACAACAACAAGTAAAAGCACCCCGGTATGTAAGATTGGATCACTCTAAAGATCAGATAATTGGAAATAAATATCAAGGAGTTATGACTAAAGGAAGATTGGCATATGAAGAGGTATGTATTATTTCTCAAATTGAACCTACATCAATTAATGATGCATGTGAAGATAAATATTGGATTAAAGCTATGGAAGATGAATTGCTACAAATTGAAAGGAATAACACTTGGTCATTAGTTCCCCAGCCTAAAGACAAAAATGTAATTGGAACTAAATGGGTTTTCAGAAATAAACTTAATGAAGATGGCAAGGTAATAAAAAAAAATCAAGACTAGTGTGTAAGAGATATTCACAGAAAGAATGAATTGATTACAATGAAACCTTTGCACTGGTAGCTAGAATTGAGGCAGTCAGATTATTATTGGCTTTTACAACACACAAGAACTACAAAGTATATCAAATGGATGTTAAATGTGCATTTATGAATGGAGATCTTGAAGAAGAATTTTATATTGAACAAACTGATTGGTTTTCTTTGATAGACAAAAAAGATATGGTTTGTAGGTTAAGGAAAGCTTTATATGGACTAAATCAAGCTCCTAGAGCTTGGTATGCTAGATTGGACAAATATCTTTTCAAGCTTGGATACACTAAAGGTAATGCTGACAACAATCTATATTACAAAGTGACTAATGATGACATCTTGGTTATTGAAGTTTTTGTTGATGATATAATCTTTGGAGGAGAAGATGATTTGTGCAAAGACTTTTCTAACAAAATGCAACAAGAATTTTAAATGTCTATGATTGGGGAGATAAAATTCTTTTTAGGATTGCAGATTTCATAGACTGATAAAGGTATATTATTATGTCAATCTAAGTACTTGAAGGAATTACTAAATAAATTTGGCATGGAAAACTCTAAATCGGTAAGCACACCTATGACTACAACTGATAAATTATCTTTGAAGGATGAATCAACGCCTGTTAATCCGACTAGATACAATTCTATGATAGGAGGTTTACTGTATTTGACACAAACAAGACCTGATATTGTGAATGCAATATGTATTGTCTCAAGATTTCAGAGTAATCCTAAAGAAAATCATGAATCATCAGTGAAAAGGATTTTTCAGTACTTATAAGGCATTACAAATCTTGGTTTATAGTATCCTAGAGATGAAAATTTTGATTTATGTGCATACACAGATGCTAATTAGGCAGGAGATGTAGATGATAGAAAAAACACCAACGGCGAAGCATTTTTCTTGGTAGCAGACTAATTTGATGGTTGAGCAAGAAACAGAGCTGTACATCACTATCAACAGCTGAATCAAAATATGTTGCAGCAAAAACTAATTGCACACAGGTATTATGGATTAAGAAAATGTTGAGGGACATAAAGGTAAAATGCAAGGAACCTATAACTATTTACTATGATAATATGGCAGCAATTGATATATCTAAGAATCTGGTTTTTCACTCAAAAACTAAACATGTTTCTATCAAATTCAATTTTCTGAAAGAGAATGTTGAAGCAAAAGAAGTAAAATTGGTTTATGTGAATACTAAAGAAAAGATTGTAGATATTTTTACTATGCCTTTGCCTAAGGAGGCTTTTGAATATCTCAGAGAGCAGCTGGGAGTTCTACCCCCATCGGTAGAGACTTAGACAATTGATGTTTATCATCAATCGTTAGAATTAACATATAAATATTTTTTTCTGACTTTGATGAGGAGAGTTACTTCTTAGGGGGAGTAGTTGGTATTTTGTAATGAGTCAACTGGTATTTTGTAATAAGTTGGTATTTGAATCTGGTTTTTGCATTGCTTTCGCATTTGATGTCAAAGGGGGAGAGATTTTATGCAAAAACACATTATCTTTTGGGAGAGATTATTCCTTGGGGAGAGACATTATGTATTTTGATTTCTGGTTAATGATCTCTTTTGGAGATTGTTGGTTTTTGGTTTTTGGCATTTCTGTTTTTGGCACTTTGATGGTTTTTTCCATCTTGTGTTGCCATCAATGCCAAAGGGGGAGATTGTTGGTATTTTGGATATGTTTATATAGATTTTTCATTGATGTCAATACTTGTCAACACTTATCAACACTTGGTGATCTTTGGTTTTCTTCACTGGCAAGTCAGTGACTTATGCACAGTCACCGGTATTTGGTTCACCGACAGGTTATATTGTTCACCGACACTTGGAATAACTTGTAGACTACCTGGTTATGTCGAAGACATTATTTGATCACTTGGTTTTGGCGATTTGGTTATTTATTTATTCGGTTTTGCATATTTGCTATTACCAGCAAATAGGTCCATGTTATGCACTGACAAGCATATCTATTCTAGATCAGCATGGCATGTTATGGAGATGATTTATTATTATTGTAAATGTATTGAGCCGACATGATGCATTGCATATTGATTTATTTGTAATTGATTTTATTGTAATATTCTTTGTAAGCCGAACTACACATTTGGTCTTATCTTTCGGTATATATGTAAGATCTCATTTGTGAGATTGAAATGCGATTGGCAAAAGGATTGTAATAAGGTTGCTAATTGGTTGTATTCTTGAGCTTTGTAGATGTTGATCGAAGAAGATTTGAAAAGTGGTGTTGGTGCAACTATTCCAAATGGTTCTAACGTGCTTGGTGGTGTTTCCTAGTTGTGTCCTATTTGTTTTGATCATTTGCATTGATCATTGTATGATTTTTGATGATGTATATGAACCGGTGATGATTTTCGTGTTACGTAGTATTTTTGGTGGTGTAGCATGTTGTGGTTGATCTTGGCATGATTTCCAGTGGAAGTGGTCATTTGGGAATTTAAATTAGGTCCATGCTATGAAACATGAATCATTATATTGGTCTGGTGATCGATCTTTGTATCGTGTAATGTAATTTTTGTAATTATGAGTTGAGGGTTGAGGGTTTAGCCGACCTTGTTATCAAGGTTGATGATTTGTATATAGGTGAGATACTTATGTAATTTAGGTGTCGATATTGTGTTTGCATTATCAAAAAGAATCTCATGTGTGAACATGAGATTTATCATTCAGTGAAGATTTGAGGTGAGATTGGTGTTGTTGAGCAGACAATTGTGCTTAAACGGAACCGTGATCAGGCATTTTGTAGATGCTATCATTGCAGTTCATTTCTTCCGGATTGTAGTCCGAATCATATTGTAAGTTAGTGAGACTTCCCTGAGGGTTGTAGCCTTCCAAGAAATATCTTTTGAGTAGTGACCTCTAGGCAGTGTGCTTGAATGCAAGTGAATTCCCCATTGTAAAATTTGTACATACTACTGCAAAGTATCATCTTACTGTGGGTAGGTTCCAACCGTGGCTTTTCCCTTAACTGGGTTTTCCATGTCAAAATGCTTAGCGTTGTGTGTTGCGCAATTTCTTATCTATTGTTGGTATTTTAGATATGTTGATATGGTTTTGTCATTGATGTCAACACTTGTCAACACTTATCAACACTTGGAGATCTTTGGTTTTGTTCACTGACAAGTCAGTGACTTATGCACAGTCATTGATATTTGGCTCACCGGAAGGTTATATTATTCACCAGCACTTGGAATAACTTGGAGACTACCTGGTTATGTCAAAGAAATTATTTGATCACTTGGTTTTGGTGATCTGGTTATTGATTTATTTGAGTTTGCATATTTGTTGTTACTGGAAAAGAGGTCCATGTTATGCACCAACAAGCATATCTATTCCAGATCAACATGGCACATTATGGAGATGATTTATTATTATTGTAAATGCATTGAGCCGACATGATGCATCGCATATTGATTTATTTGTAATTAATTTTATTGTAATATTCTTTGTAAGATGACCTACACATTTGGTCTTAGCTTTCGGTATATATGTAAGATCTCATTTGTGAGATTGAAATGCGATTGGAAAAAGGATTGTAATAAGGTATATGCGAAAATAGGTAGAGCTATACACGCAGACATCATTTGAAGATTGAAGGAAGGTTTTGAGAAGATAATCAGAGCTTAACCGATACTGAATCCAGCATATGAAGATGTTATTTTGTGCAATATATTATCATTGGATTTAACCATCCAATTGTAGTCAGTGTGACTCCCATTTTGTGATTGAGCAATGAGCTCTAGGCAGCAAGCCTTTCTGCATGTGCAGACTCCGTATTGTACACACATACTATCTGCAGTAGTATCATTTGATTGTGGGTAAGGCTTCCCACCATGGTTTTTCCCCTCATAGGGTTTCCACATACAAATATTTGTGTTATGTGTTGTGGATGTTATTGTCTTTTTGTTTCATGCATTAATCTTTACCGGTACTGCAATTAACTAATAAAACTATCTACCGACATAAAGTTTAGTTTACCAACATGAAGCATTAAGTTTTGGTTAAGTTAATTTTAGTTGAATTTATTGGACAACTGATTCACCCCTTCCCCCCTCTCAGTTATCTTCGAGACCTAATAGTGCAATTTTCTTATCTATTATTGTGGGAGTTTATCAGTTTATGTTTTGAATTTTAATTTTATTTGATCCGGTAAAGAATAATTCACACTCCCCCTGCTCAATCTTCCTTCTTGTTTGCTGCTAACATTCTCATCTCGAAGAAGCAATAGAGGACTTTGGGCCTTTATGGAAACTTTGTTTCTCTCTATTTGTATTGTTCATTAGCGTGATTTGAGTTATTCTATAGATAATTTTAAGTCGTATTAAAAATTACTGCTCCAAATTGTAAATTTATTTTTTGAAAAAAAAGAGAAAATAATAACATCAGTTTTTAAAAATGAGAATAAGATGGTGTGCCACCCAAGTTTAGATAAAGAATCATAGTTAGAAGTTTATTTTGAATAGAGGAGAGTATTAAGAAAAAGGGGGAGCCTTCCCTATTAATTAGGAGATATTTAATCTTGCATACTGTGGCTGAAACCATAATTTTGTAAACTTCCCCAATTTCTAAAATTTTCAAGCAATGGTTTTTGGTGACTCTGCTTGGGAGGAAATACAACCAGGTACCTCAAGTTTTGGTTGTTTCATTCTAGTGCTCTTATTCTTAGTACTTCATTTCAAAATTTCTTCTTGTACTTGTTTCTCAAGCTTCTAATCTGATTGGTTCAATATATACACATGGTAGGCAAAATGAAGGTATTATTGATCTTGTTTTTGAGTTGCTATAGAAGAACAACTTTGATTATTTTCCTCCCAAATTAGTATCCCCTTTGCAGTGTATAAGAAGTTATCCTCCTAGAAGTGAAAGATCACCTATTCCTAGTTAATCATCAAGTGCTCCTAGATCCTTAGTATTATCTCAAGTTGAAAGGTTTATTATTCAACCTTTTCAACTAGTTGTCATGGCTACAAAAGTTGGTCAACTTGCTCAAGGTCCATGGGGGAAAAAAATTAGTCCCCATAATTTACCTCTTCCACTTCATCCGCTCCAATAGGGTTCTAGGAAAAATATTCCTAAATTCTATGGAGATGGAAAACAACATCTCGATGAGTATATCGTTGTTTTTTACATTGCATACAGTGTTCTTGGGTTAAACATGAAGATGTTTCAGTAAGATTATTCATTGAGACATTACAAGGTGCAACTACTGATTGGTTGTATCAATTGGTACCTCAAACTATAACTTCTTGGGATACCCTCAAAACTCATTTTGAGGCTAGATTCAAGCTAGCTGAAGATGTTCATGCCCTCTTGAGGCAACTTACATAGATGAATAAAGAACCTCATGAGCCTATGTGTAATTTTATTGTGAATTTCAATAATTTGCAGAATCGCATTCCCATAATTGCTCACCCAAATGCTAAGAATATCGAGTGTTTCTTCATCAACTCCCAATTACCAAAGGTGAGTTTCCTATTGACAAGAGCATCGGTGGCATATTTGGTGCATGCACAAAGGATGGAAATTGAAATGGAGGATGATCTTATCCTTGCTAGTAAGATTAGGAAAGATCCAAATAATATACAAATTCTTCTATATTTCCTAAGTCATCATCTTTAGGTACTATTGATCCGATGGTGCAAAGGTTAGAAAATGAACTTCTTACCCCTAAGAAACAAATATCTTAAAATTATTTCTCTACTCCTTACAAAGATATCCCAAGGAGGACTTACCCAAATAATGCTAACAATTATGCTGCTAAGAATTAGGCTAAGCTTCTGGCTCCACCAGAAAGGTTGGCCCTTGAAACTCCACCTTCTAATTTTGTAGTGGGATATTTTGAAGTAGATCAAGGTGATTTCATATCTTCTGAAGAAGATGTTGCAACTTTTTTTCAAGAACTTGGAGAAGTTGTTGGCGACTCTACTATTGGCTACATGCATTTTGAAGAATCTCCTAGAGCAGTAGATGCAAGAATCAATGCATTTCTTACTCACTCTCAAAATTAGACTGATCATCCAAGGGATGATGGGGTGAAGAAGAAGAATCCTCCTCAACTACCAGTCAACATTGCAAAGAGAGGAACTTGTCTTCCAATATTGCCTAAAAATACAATGGGTGATAACCAAGTGAATCTATTTTTCCTCCTATTGTTTCAAATGCAATAAAACCCAGTGCCATTAATCCAAAATATCAAGAAGATCCTTCATTCTCTCTACCTAGTTCATACCAACCCTTTGATATAATTGATCATGCTAAAAAGACTAAAATTCAGATGTCCAAAGTTGAGCACCTACAGGCCAACCCTAACCAAATTGATAGGCTGGTCAAGTTTGTAAAGAATAAAGAATCTCAACCAATTATAGGTTATTCTCAAAATAATTGTGTTATCTAAGCCTAGGAATCTTCCAAATAACCTTGTTACTATTCCTTCATCCATTCTAGGGAAGATTGATTCTTTCTAAATGTTATCATCAAATTTTATGTTGCAAAATTTGAGGATACCCCACAAATTTTTTGTCCACTTGTGGTCTTAAAGCTCTATGCACTCTTTTCAAGACATCATTGTCATCATAAGTGCATATTTCCCCTAGTTTTTCCCTTTTTCACTAAGTGTGAAATGCTGGTGCAAATCGGGTTTATAAATGCAATTTACACTTCTTTCTTCCTTTTTTGGCCCTATGTTAAAATTGGGTTTATAAATCCGAAATGCACTTTGGTAAGTGAAAATTGGTTTTATAAACCTGATTTGCACCAATTAATGACACTTCATGTTATTAATTACCCCATTCCACGAATCGAATCGAAGTCTTTTTCACTGGTTTCTAAGTCTATTTTCCACCATTTTTTACTACATTTTTCCTTTTTAAGCCCGCTTGAGGTTGTGGTAGGAGGATTTATTTGAATCAAATCTAAATATTTTTCATCTTTTCCAGGTATGTTTTTTATTTTCCTTTCTTTATTAGGGTTTTTGAAACCCTTTTTATTTCTGGTGTTTTTCGAATTAAAAGCATTGTATTATTTTCAATGGCATTTCCCTTTTTTTTGCATTGCAAGATTATGTAGGGTGAGGTTGTAGATCCGCCAGACATTGTTTTATTTTTTCCTAATGGATGGTACATCTGTGACTTTTCTATGCATTTCTTGTTTTATCCAAACCTTTGTATATGGTGGGTTTCCCACCCTGCCATACACTAGCACACGTACTATTTTTTGTTGTGGTATTAGGTAGGGTTGTAGGCTCGCCACATACCACACTTTGTAGTGGTGCATGGTGGGTTTGTGACCCCACCTTGCATTGTGTTCATACTGTGTTATGTCCTTTGCACAAAGTAATACCAAGTGTGGTGCTTGGCAGGGCCATAGGCCCACCATGCACCAAAGCATGGTGTATGGAGGGTCTATGACACCACCCCACACCTTAATTGTGTTTTGCTTTGCATTATGCACTTTGTTATTGGTGGTGTTTGGCAGGGTTGTGAACCCACCCTATGCCAATTTTCTAAGTTATTAAGTAAGGTGTGTGGCAGGTTTATAACCCCACCTTACACCATGATTTTCTATTTGTTTCTTCCCATGGTGTATGGCAAGGATATAACCTCACCTTGCACCTTGTTTTGTTTAAGCTCTTCCTCAAATGTATTTTGGGTTTATAAACCCAAATTACACCTATTAGCCACACTTTCTCATAAGTGTAATTCAAGCTTATAAACTTGAATTACGCTTGTTGTACATATGTAAATGGGATTTTTAAGCCCTATTTACTTCATAACTACCAAGTTACACTGAGGGTTTTGGAAACCCTAATGATCTCAAATGCATCATTTTCAAGAATATCGTTCAAATTCAAAATAAACAAAATGGCTGATCAAGCTACACTTCTATAGTACTGATGAATTTTCCTGTCATAGTGTTTCTATTGCACAATGACAAAAGCTTCTCCAAGAAAGAAGGTGATGAAGTTCAAGAAGGAAGACCCCCATCCGGTCTTCTTGCCTTCGTCAGTCACATCAAATATAGATCACGTAAGAGTTATATAAATAGGTCATGTTGACCTATCAGAGTTTCTAAAGAGGGTTGAGCAACCTTCTTATAGGAAAATGGAATTTGATATCAACAGGGGGATCCATTTAGTGGCGACCCTCCCTATGTTTTCTCAAGACCCTAAGTTAATCATGACAATCGCAAGTCACTTTGATCCTACAAGCAGAAGTATCAAGGATACCAATGGAAAGAAGTTGATCAGGCTAGATGAGGACTTCTTCGATGCTATCTTTAAGTGTCCCAACATCGAGAAATACTCAGAAATAAGAATGCAATTATCTCTATCCCACTTTGATAGAAATTCTGAAAAAGTGTAGGCGAAACATGAATGAAAATTGGTATAAGATCCTTAGGCCTACCATTGCTGGATGGCCAAAAACTCTTCCTAGATATGACTTCATTGAAGAAGTTAATGATTTGATAACTCTTTTGAGTAGGGTAAAAGGTCTTCCCAATTATAACACCTTCTATAAATGTATGTATCAATATATCCATGTGATCAGTGATGCAATTTGTGAGCAGCTTACCAAGGTTCCTACCACTCTTAAGTTATATATGGCTTCCTACTTGGTGTACGATGTAGCCTCAATGAGATATTTTCCAGGTCTATCTACAATAGGTGATAGAAGACAAGTTTCTATACACGAGTATTACTTCCAGTTGATAATGAAGAATAGTCATAATCATTTCCAGAGGGTGAATGATGCTTTTTTTAGATATTACATGTGTATGTTGAATAAGAATTTCTACAATAGAAGGGTATCTGGTCATGCCTGGGAAGTAGTAAATGAATATGGATGTATGTTCCTCCAATTTCCAACTTTCACATATCTCAAGGTTGGATGCTTCAATGGTGAGCCTTCCATGCTCCCAAGATATCCCTTAGACTTGAACTCTGAAACTACAGTTCCGGTTAAGCACATATACTCAAACTCTTCTCTTTCCACTTCTTCAAACTCTTTCACACTTCTTCTCTACTACTAGATGATCAAATAAGTGTTTGCACACATAGATACATCTCATAAATGAATATTGCATATATTTATACAAATCATCAACCTATATTTCAAGGTCGGTTAAACCCTCAACACAAATTATAAAACAATAACCTCACACGCTACAATAACACATGTAGACAAAAACACTATTAGCTATGACATAGTATAGACCTAAACCAACACCGCAAACACACAACACCTCCAATAATTATGCCTCAAACATACGCAACACTCTACAATCACAAAGAATGTTGCGTAACACGAAGAACACCACAGGATCAAGAAAATGATGAAAATCGCGCATATAAAAGAATTCTGACCATCAACACAGATAGAATATGATCTAGAAACATTCACAAGCAACTAGAATCATAGTAGAAACAACCACAACATCACATCTTACTAGAATCTTCATCATCATTATACCGAACCTCAAGAACACATACTAAACTAAGTGTCAAACTGAATTATTCACTTGCAGACTTCCAAATCATGAACCATCTAAATTGAGGACACATATGAATGTCCCAAACACTCTACCAAATCTGCAAACCAAGATATAGCAATTCTAGAGCAATGTAGAGCACAAACCAAAATACCGAATAACACAAACAATCAAATAACCAACCATAATACCGGATCTATCAACACTATCAAATCATCATGCCAAACACTAAAACTTATACTGAATCAACTAGGGATAATTATCTCTAAACCCATTAAACTGCAATAGCTCAACTGAAACTAATGCAGGAGCATCCCCGGTTCATAGCAATCTTGCATCAACCAAAATTATTTTCCTTTTTGTTTTTCCTTTTTGTTTGTAGTTTCAGTATTTCTTTCTGTGTGTCCTGGATTTGGCTCACTGGATCCTATGGAATTGGATTTTTCTTGAAGACTTGATCATCTTCCTTATTCCCAAACAGTGGAGTATTTGGATCGTTTTCCATCAAATTATCGCTACTGGTTGACAGTTTGCTGCTACCGGTTGCCTAGACCTATTTGCATTTGTAATATATGAGATCCCTTTCATTTCTTGTAAAGCCCTAAGAGTTGATTCAAATTTTCCTTAGTATGTGGCTGATCTTTTTCTTTGATATACTCTTCATCCTTTGGATTTTCCAAAGGAATCTCTTGGTGGAGGCTGACCTTGTTGGTTTTGCACGTTAGGTCTTGTTCTTCGGGTTTTGATATCTTTTAGGGCCAACCGGATCCCTTGGATCATATAAATAATTGTAATAGAACATTATAATACAATAAAGAAGGTAGATTGAGAATATAAGATAGATCTTAATATTTGAGGTCTCGGTTGTGACCTATTCTAGGTTTTGAGCATGTTTAGCAAGCCCGTGAGCCGGTTTCTGTGACCTAGTTGCTATCGGTTGTTTAATCAATTTTTATGTTATAATTCATTCTGTTCTACATTACCTCCATCATGTCTTTGTGTTTCCATTGTTTTTACTTGTACTGACCGGTTTGGATTGATCTCTTTGAGGTCCCTCCTAACCGATGACTGTGTCAGCAACACACTAGCCAAACCGACACATTTAATTTGACTGCAACACTTGAATACACAAAAGAATATGTTAACATCAATGACAACACATCATTCCAACAAAATTCTCATCAATATCCAACAATCTCCCCCTTTGGCATTGATGAAAACATATGAATGTGAAAAATAATCAATGCAAAGAAAGAAATCAACAACCAACAATCTCCCCTTGAGATTATGCACACAAATCAACATAGCTCTCTCTCCCATAGGGTTTTTCATATGCTTATCTCCCCCTTTGACATGAATTCAAAAGGAACATACAACACAAATCATTATTCTCACACTTACTATATAATCTCTCCTCCTTAGACACACACACTAAACAAATGAACCATACACTGACTACTCCCCTGAGTAGAAGCCTCACTCATCATTCTGGATCACAATATATCTTTGTAAAGTCCACTAGACTGATGCAACTCCATGATCTTAGTTCTCATCAGGAGGGCCAATCACCCCTAGATTCTATCTGAGATACTCAAATGTATCTTTAGCCAAAGGCTTCTTGAAGATATCTACAATCTATTCCTTTGCAGATACATAATCCAATCTAACTTCCTTTTCATTCACCTTCTCTCTCAAGAAATTAAACTTTATTGATATATGCACTTTACTATCATAATATATAGCACTAGGCTCATTAAAAATAACTCTGATATCCTTCAACATCTTCTTCATCGAAATCACCTAAGTATAGTTCCTTGCAACAACAATGTATTCAACTTCTACAATAGACAAAGATATAGAATTCTTCTTCTTACTCATCCATAAAACCAATTTCTTACCCAAGAAACATGTACCACCACTTATACTCTTTATGTCATCAACATCACCTTCCCAATTAGGATCTGTAAAAGCACTCAAAGTGAAATCATCATCTCTAGGATACCACAAACCAAAATCAACTGTCCCTTTCAAATATTTAAAAATTATTATGACATCAACATAAGATTCCCTAGGATCGGCTTGAAATCTAGCAACAAGAGTGTATACTATACAACAATACTCATGACTTCTCTCCAATAGATATGTGGAATATTTCCTTCAATCATCATGGTTCTAGCAACTTCCTAAATTATCCTATTCTTCCTCTCCACAACACCATTTTGCTGAGGGGTCCATGGTGCAGATAACTGTCTCTTCACTCCATGCTCTTCAAACTCACCGAAAGTAAATTCACCACCTCTGTTAGATCTTAGACACTTTTATCTTGACACCAATCTTTTTCTCAACCTTAGCTTTGAAAATATTGAAATTATCTAATGCTTTAGACTTCTCTCTTAAGAAACTAACCCACATTATCCTTGAATAGTCATCAATCAACAACATGAAATACTTGTCACCCTACAAGCTTCTCACTCTAGAGGGACCACACAAATTAGTATGCACAAGATGCAATATGTCATTAGAAGTATATTGTTTTCTTTTGAAAGAAACTCTTGTCTGCTTCCCTAACTGACATTCCTTACATACTGGATTAGAAGGCTTTACAATCTTAGATAGATCTCTTACAGCTTGAGTAGAACTTATCTTAACCATGGAGTCAAAATTTACATGACACATCCTTTTGTGCCATAACCAACATTCATCAACCTGAGCAATCAAACAAATTTTACTACCAGCATTCGAGTGGAAGATATTACCTTTAGTCTTTTTACCTTATGCAATCTTAGTTCCAGAGCTACTCAAGATATTACACTTACTATTCTTGAATTGCAAGTCATATCTGTTATCAACCATTTGTCCAACACTCAAAATATTATGCTTTAGACCTTCAACATATAGGATATCATCAGTGTTATGCCTACCATCAAGAGAAATAGAGCCTCTACCACCGATTACACTAGCTTTGTTATCTCCAAATATCAATACACCACCATCATACTTTTCCATACTCATAAACTTACTCTTATCACCTGTCATATGATGAGAGAAACCATCATCAATAACCCATTCATCTTTCTCTTCAACAATGCAACTAGTAGAATCAACAGTCACCAGATCATCTTCCTTGATAGCAATGAACACCCATTCATCACCTGAACTTCCTTTCTCAAACTTATCATCAGTCACACCTTCATCAACAACAAAGTAACACTTCTTTTAATATTTAGACTTATAGGGCTTAATGGCTTCTTAGGATTTCTCTCTCTTTCCAGACACCTCGTGGAAAAATGTCCTATTTTATTGCATGAAAAATATTTAAGAGGTAACTTTCCTTCATACTTATCAAAACCTTTAGGCAATCTTCTAGAAATCAAGGCTTCAATCTATTCAAGATCTCTTTCATATTATTCATATCTGGATACTCTTGTTGAACTTTCTCTCAGATCATATTTTTGCTTCTCGGATATAGTAGCTTTAAATGCAGATTATGATTTAGGAGGGGCTTCACCAAATTCACTTAACTCAAAAGCAACAAGCTTTCCAATTAGCATTTCTCTAGTCACATATATCACAATCCAGATCTCCTCAAGCAATCAAGATTATTCTAGAGGATCTAGCTCTTATACCAATTATTGGCTACAATGTAGCAAACTGAGAGGGGGGGTGAATTAGTTTGCTCACAAACTCTACACAAATCAAACTTAAATTCAGATCTGATTATTAATAATGAAAGCATAAATCATAACCACATCAATAACACACAACACCAAGATTTTTGACGTGGAAAACCGGTTAAGGGAAAAAACACAGTGGAAACCTACCCACAATTAGATAATACCTTGTAAGGAGTAAGTGTAATATTACAATGGGGAATGCACATGCATTTAGGGACACTGCCTAGAGCTCACTGCCTTACAAGATTCAGACAACAATCCGAATTATATGAACTATGAAAATAACATCCCCACATGCCTAGTTACAGGTCATGTTAAGAACAAATTATCAAACTTTTTTCTTTCTACTTCTTCACAGTCTTTAACACTTCTCCTCAACTATTGAAATATCAAATCAATGTTCACACACATAGATACATCTCACAAATGAATATTACATATATTTATACAAATTATCAACCTATATTTCAAGGTCGTCTAAACCCTCTACAAAAATTATAAAACAATAACCTCACATGCTACAATAACACATGCGAACCAAAATTTTGTCACCTAAGATATAGTTTGGACCTAAACCAACACTACAAACATGCAACACCTCCAACAATTACACCTTGAACATCCGCAATACGCTACAATCACCAAGAATGTCGGTTAACATGAAGAACACCACTAGATCAAGAAAATGATCAACATCGCCCACAATAATCAATGTATACCATCAATAGAGATAGAACACGATCTAGAAACATCCACAAGGAATGTGAATCATACTAGAAACAACTGCAACATCACATCTTACTAGAATCTTCATCATCATTATATTGAACCTAAAGAACACATACCATAAATGACTGTCAAACAGAAAGATTCACTTGTGGACTTCCAAATCACGAACCATCTGAATTGAGGAGACATATAAACATCCCAAACACTCTGCCAAATCTACAAACCAAAATATAGCAATTCTGGAGCAATGCAGAGCACAAATCAAAATACCGAATAATATGAACAATCGAATAACCAACCATAATACTAGATCTATCAACATGATAAAATCATCATGAGAAACATTGAAACTTTTGTTGAATCAATTAGAGATAAGTATCTCTAAACCCATTAAACTGTAACAACTCAACTACAACATACTGACCAAACCAACACATTTAATCTGACTACAACGCTGGAATACACAAAAGAATATGTTGACATCAATGACAACACATCATTCTAGTAAACTTCTTAGCAATATCCAATAGAGAATCCTAATGTAGAACCAATTGATGTTGTCTACCTAGAAGAGGTCCAGGAAGGTAATCAAGAAAAAGATGAATTTGATGAAGGACTACCACAAACAGATAAGTCCTTACCCGAGGCATCCATTTCTTCAACTACAATACAAGTTCTTATTTCTATCTGGTGGTTACTTGTATTTCTTCCACCAATATTATTCATGTTTCTTCTACCAGTGCTAGTGAATATTCCCTAGATACTCCTCATGAAAACATTGAGAATGTTTTCTCTACTTTTCCCACATTGTCTGAGGTATCTATCACCATATTGGATGATTTTGACAACATTATGACTGAGACTAATCCTAGGTCTAATGAATCATCCCTTGAAAATCCTACCAATTTTGTCACTATGGCATCTCTTATTGTAACTACCATTCGTCAAGATTCAGTTAATCCTTCTCAAGATGTAGTGGTAGGTGATGATGATGATTTAACTTTGTCACCATGGTTATTTTCCAATGCACCTAAGAGAAAGAAGCAAGAAGTCTCACCTGAAGATTTTGATTTTAGTTAACTTGTTCCCATCAAACCTAGTACTATCAAGAAAGCCAAAAATTTATCAAGGGTAAAGGTTGAAAAATAAATAAACAAGTATGTCGAGGTTGTTATTCCTTTCCGATACACTAATATTGATAAGATTCATGAATCAAACTATGTAATCCACATGATTGAACAATGTAAACAAACTCATGATTTTGTTGCACAAGATGCCCAGTTAGCTTTGGAGGCCCTTGTATTCAGATATGATGAAGATAAGGCTAAAAAGGATCAACTCAAGGCACGAATTAAATAAATCACCTCAATACTCATCAAAGTAACTAAGTCATCAAAAGCTATTGAACCAGTGACTTCATCTCTAGATGCACAAGTTTGGAAAAGAGATGAACAAGCAATATCACAAAGTAAAGCCATGGAAGAGTGGATGGATATGATGTTGAGTCAAGGTACATGACTCCTAAGCTCAATTTTTACCATTGTAAATAATCTTGATGTTGTAAGATAGAGGTGGACAACACCATAGAAGCCTTCTCCCAGGAACTTGAAACACAAGAGAAAGCCTTTGAATCTTGGATAAAGTTTGAAGATTTTGGTCTAGATGGCCTCATTGAGAGTGGTGTAATTCCTTCACGATGCATGTATGTTGAGAAATTGGAGGTCATGGAACATCAAGTGAATATTATAGAGTGCCTAGTCAAGGACATGAGGAAGGCCCAAAAAGAATGTTCTGATAAGAAGAAATATTGTTGATAAAATCTCTAAAATTCTATGTGCTTTCCTTGATGAGAATGAAAAGGTCCTTGATTTGATGAAATCATTAAGGAATTCAATTTTCTTATGACCACTGAAGTTGATAGAGAGGACTTTTCTTTGTCCTCAATTGATAGATTGGTTGACCTCCAATTTATCTTGGATTTCCTAGATTCACTTTTGAAGAAACATAGGAAGTGTTGCACTGGCTTAGAGGATTCCATCACTAAGGTTAAGATCATCACCGGCCATAACCATGGACCTGATGGAGTTCAAATGAAGAATTCCTTGTAGAAGTTAGAATAATTCTAGAAGCAAGAGTCAACTTGAGGAAAATGACACTTATTCATTTTCATGTTTTCCTAGT
Organism: Cryptomeria japonica; assembly: GCF_030272615.1. Lineage (NCBI taxonomy): Eukaryota > Viridiplantae > Streptophyta > Pinopsida > Cupressales > Cupressaceae > Cryptomeria > Cryptomeria japonica. The sequence goes on along the minus strand of NC_081412.1, from coordinate 183,903,484 downwards.
GGCATTTTGTTATGTCAACTGACACCTCAGGTTTTATTTTGTATATGCTCATGTGCATGTATTGGGCGCACAAGTACTAAGTCAAATCAAACTCTTATTTTGACTTAGTCTTAGAATTAGTTACAATATCATATTTTCATGTTGCACCCCTCTTATATATATATGAGGGTTATTATTGTAATAAGGATCTTTTTCCATCATTGTTTATGAAACGAAACTCTGCCAAAATGAAGAGCAAATTGGGAGTTGGTGTTCATTTTATAAAATTTGCAATTTAATCAAAGATGAGATAAGCTTGGTATTCAAACTTTGTTTTGAGAAAAAAATTATGTATGGTATGAATGTTCTTATGTCATTTATATTATATTTTCTTGAATGATTAAGATTGGGTAAAGTTCTTGGTGCTATGTATTGAAGAGTTTTCGAGTCTCTACAAGTAAGCTTTAAGTTACTTTGAAAATTCAAGAATTGGAAATTGGTTGAGTGGGTTGTTTTAAGTCTTTGAGCTTTTGCAAGTTATCTCTAGAATTTGTATTGGAAAGATAAAAAGTAAATTCTTTGTGTTGTATGCATTATCTGGTTAGAGTAAAATATATTTTAATATATTTGTAAGTGTTTGAGATCACAATATATTTGGGTTAAAGTGGTTGATAGAGATTAGGTATCCAAAAGAATCTTTGAGTTCTTAGTGTACATAATTCCTGTCCCTAGGTCATTTTTAGAAAAAAATAAAATAAAGGGAAGTAATGAAAGACTTTGTTCTTTTAGAGACACTTTACTTCCTAGTTACATTAGTTTTAAATATTACTACAAAACTAGTGTTGGTTTAGTTAAGGAATTTTTTCTCAAAAGAGAATTTGATATAACTAGTTCTAAAAAAAGAGAACTAAGTTGTTGTTTCATCCTAGTATAACGTAAAGCTAGCAGGTAGATAGAATAGAAAGTAATTGCAGTAGAAAGGGGGAGCCTTCCCTTATAATTAGGAGAGATCATATCTTGCCTTCTAAGAGATATGATCTCATGTGTTTTTATGAAACTCATATTTTGTAAACCTTCATTGGTTTAGAAAATTTTCACCCAACACTATATCTCCTTGTTGATCAATGGTTTTAAGTTAAGTAACTACATTATTGATTCTGGAGCCGCAGATAATGTCATGCCTATCAAAGTAACTAATGCACTTGGTTTGACCTTGACCAAGAGATTTGGTAAATGTTATTCCATGGAAGAAAAACAAGTGCCTCTTGTGGGGAAATTAAGGATGCATAGTTTGCATTAACGTCCTTGCCTAATAAGAAAATCAAGATGACTGTTCTAGTTGTTGATCTTATCGCTTCATATGGGATGTTTTTAGGATGTAATTTATGTAAAGATGTAGGAGGTGAGCTACATATGGACATGAATCAAGATAAAATTATAGTTAAGGGAGTCATGCAAAAGCTCCTTATTGAAAGAGAAACAAAATATACTATGGTGAAGTTAGATGATCCTCACACATAGATTCTATTTTAATCAGAAGGTATGGGAAACTATTATCTACATATTGGTGATTTTTTTTAGTTTTTTGAAGATTAGGTAGAGGCTTATGAGTTGGAGGTATCTAAATCTATTAATAATATTGATAGTGAAGGATCTCAATCTCCACACATATCAGATGGTGATAAATTTGTTGATGCTTGCAAAGACTAAGAGTCAGATATTGGTTTTAGTAAATCCTTTGTCATGATTGATAAAGAAGAAATTTCTTCATGCGAAGGTGAGATTTATTTCCCTCATATGGGAGATACACCCATGTGTTCTAGTGATAGTACTTCCAATGATGTCTGGACCTTGGAGTTTGATGGCAGTTGTGCTTCAGTTAGTTCTGGTGCAAGTGTTGTTCATATTTCCCATCAAGGAGAAGTATTTCCTTATTCTTTTAAGTTACAATTTTCCAATACTAATAACACAATGAAATATGAGTCACCGTTGTTGGGTATTGAAGTTGCACACAAAAGAGAAATTAAAAATCTCCATGCACAAGGTAATGTTGAATTGGTAGTATGTCAAGTAAGGAATATATATCAAACAAGGAATGATAGTCTTATGCACTATCGTAATCTTGTTTGGGATAACATTAAAGGTTTTGATGATTTCAATATTTTCATGGTTCCAAGAGATTTTAATAACAAGGCAAATTCTCTTGCAACATCTGCTACACTTTTGATTCCACATAAAGATTTTAGCCAAGAAAGGTATACTACTGAATTAGTTTCAAAGCCAAGTATCCCCGACAATTGGGATCATTGGCAAATCCTCAATGATGATAAGCATATCATTAATTTCCTTGAAGTTAATGATGAATTCAATAATATTTACTTTGAAGGTAGTAATTATTTAGATTCGGCTTCAAGTAAGGAATCTGAACAAGGTGAAGAAATCTTCTAGTTAAAAGGAAACAAAATCCCTAAGGGTTTAGTTTCACTTGAAAAGTTGTTTGATAAACATGCTCATTATATCAAAAGACAACAAGTGAGTCTAGATTCTTGTATGAGATATGGAAAATACAATATTGGGTTAGAAGATGATCTAAAGTTTGTAAATATAGGTAATAGTTGTACTCCGAAGGAGGAAGATTGGTTTTTTTAGTTGTTACATCAATACATTGACCTGTTGGCATATTTATATGAGGATCTTAAGTATTTTAGACCAAAGGAGCTACAATATGATATCCCTCTCAAAGTCGGTGTTGCTCCTTTTAGGAAAAAGAAGGGACAATACAATCCAAAGATTTCTGGTACCATACTTTCAAAGATTTAGAAAATGTTAAATGCTCGAATTATTTTTCATATTCATCATTCAACATGGATAGCGAATATAGTTCTGGTACGCAATAAGAATGAGGAAATCCACATTTGTATGGATTTCATGAACTTGAATCAATTGTAATTAAAAGATACTTATCCCTTACCAATTATGGATCAAGTTTTACAAATGTTCATAGGATCTCAAATGACGTCTATGCTTGATGGTTTTTCTGGGCAAAACCAAATTGAGGTAAGTGAAGCTAGTCAAGGTAAGTGAAGCTAATCAACACAAGACTTCTTTCACTACTCCATGGGGCACATTTTCATTCACATGATGCCTTTTGGGTTAATAAATATGGGTGCTACTTTCCAAAGAGCTATGGATCTGGCCTTTTGTGTCACTATTGGTAGGTTCATTGTTGTTTATCTTGATGACCTCACAATTTTCTCTAGTGACCATGAGGATCATTTTTATTATCTACAAGAGGTGAATGAGAGATTTTGAAAGCATGGCATTTCTCTTAATCCAAAGAAATTAGTTTTGGGGGTGATAGAAGGGAAGCTTTTGGGACACATTGTTGAAATGCAATGATACCGACAGTAAACTAAGAGGGGGGTGAATCAGTTTACTAACAATAATAGCATATAATTCAATTATAAACCTTAAACCAGAGCACAACCCAATGAAGAATATAACATGAAACCACAATACACATAACACCAATATTTGACGTGGAAAACCTGGAAAGGGAAAAATCATGGTGGGAAACCCTACCCACAATCAAATGAAAGGCCAACAACCTAGAGCACACTGCTCAACACAAAGGTAAGTCTCATTGACTTACAAAATCATCGGACTACAATACAAAAAATAACGAACTATGAAAGTAGCATCTACAAATGCCTGATACAGTTCCGGTTAAGCACTGATGTTTTCTCTGCAATAAAACCTTTCTAACCTTCACCTGAATGATATGACCTTATTGACACATAATCCTTTCTCTGATAATGCAGACTTAACCAACCATAACCATCGATCCCTCCACATATAAATTACATGAATAAGTCACCTATAAATATAAATCATCAACCTTATTGACAAAGTTGGCTAAACCCTAAACCCATAAACCGATAATTACAAAAATTACATCACATGATACCATCAGACCAATATTATGATTTACATTACATAGCATGGACCTAAATCAAGTAACCAAATAATTATATCCACTAGGGATTCCACTAAGACAAAGATCCAACATGCTTCACTTGTAGGTAGAAACCCCCACTGAAAGTTTAACCGGATCTAAATAGGACCACCATAATAGCACACCATCCAATGCAAAGTTGCCAAATGCTCGAGATATGATCAAGAAGAACCAACAACATGATAGAAATTGATTCAATAAGTCAGACCCAAAATCCACTTACCAAATCACCAAAACAACATGCCGGTAAAGCTAACCAGGAATGCCAAAAGTCGGTAAAGCAAAAAGCTAGCTGGTAAAGGCATAAACCAACCAGTAACTGGAAATAACAAAAGTGATAACTAAATCATGAAACCACCAGAATATAGAAAGCATTTAACCATCAGAATAAGCATCCAAAACTGATTCCAGAGGTCTGATCATACCAGATCAGAATCATAGCCAGAACCAAAATGATCACCAGGACTAACCGCGATAGTCTCTAGCTAGGATACAATGTTTACATCAATGGCAACACTTAACCAAATCGATCATATTGCCTTCAATCTCCCACTTTGCCATTGATGGCAACACTGAATGTGAAAAATATCCAAGTGCTAAGGAATGCCAACAATCTCCAAAACACCAAAAGATCTAGCAGTTTTCGCATGAATACTTTCTCCCCCTTTGATATCAATGACAAAGGATGGATACTAAACCAAGAGTACTGAACCAAATATTTGACTACTCCCCCTGACTAGTAGCACCATCTTCATCAACCTGGATAAAAAAAGTATGTCTGATAAGCTCATTGGATCACTGCATCACTGCATCTCAAGTCTCTTTCGGAGGGCTGGTAACCCCCAACTGATCTCTAAGATATTCAAAAGTGTCTTTAGGAAATGGTTTCATTATAATATTTGCAATCTTTTCTTTAGTAGGCACATAAACCAACCTGACTTCCTTTTCTTCAATATCTGCATATCCTCTTGACAACAATATCATGAGTTTCTCTAGGATCTGCTTGAAATATAGTTTAGTAATGCAAACATCATTCATTATATCAGCTCTTGTTTGATTTACATAAAACAAACCACCAATCATTGATTTGAATCTGCTCGGGTTCACCTTAGGTGATTCATCATCCTTTGACAATTTGCAACTGGTTATCATAGGAGTACCGACAGGTTTAGAATTCTCAAGTCCAAATTTCTACAGTAACTCCTTCCCATACTTAGTTTGACAAATGAAAATAACTTTATTAGTCTGAGTAATCTACAAACCTAAGAAAAATTCTCATCCCACCAATCATAGACATTTCAAATTCATTCTTCATATCATTAGCAAATTTCATGCATAGACCTTTTTCTCCTCCAAAAATGATATCATCCACAAAGACTTCAATAATCAATATGTCATCATGCTCAATTTTTTAATATAAGTTACTATCAACATTACCTTTACTGAAACCAAGCTTTCAAAGATACTTATCCAATCTAGCATACCATGCTCTAGGGGCTTGTTTTAGTCCATATAAAACTTTATTCAATCTGCAAACCATGTCCTTATCTTCTGATAAAGAAAATACATCAGGTTGTTTAATGTAAAATTCCTCTCCAAGATCTCCATTTAGAAATGCACATTTTCAACATCCATCTGATATACTTTATAGTTCTTGTGTGCAGCATAAGCAAGAAAAAGTTTTACCGCCTCAATTCTAGCAATCGGGGCATAAGTTTCCCCATAATTAATTCCTTCTTCTTTTGAATAAACTTTGCAAACCAATCTAGCCTTGGTCCTTACAACTTGACCCTCCTCCTTCTATTTATTTTTGAAAACCCATTTAGTACCAATAATGTTCCTATCTTTAGGTCTAGGTACAAGTTCTCATGTCTTATTCTTTTCAATCTGATCTAATTCATCTTCCATTGCTTTTAACCAATTTTCATGCTTACTTGCTTCAATGAAATATTCTGGTTCAATTTGAGAAATTAAACATACCTCTTTAGCAGCTAACCTTCTAATCATCACACCTTTCCTTTTATCTCAAATAATCTGATCTTTAGAATGATTTAGCTTTACATACTTGGGAGTCTTTGATTTTTCTTGATTTGTTGACTCATTCTGTTGTTCCACTATCACTGTTGAATTTTTTGATGCTATCGGTGTCACAGGTTCACTATTCTGAATTGATTCTGGCATTATCAATTCAAGTCTGATAAATTCATCTTTTGGTCCATAATCATATGCTCTAATTTGATTAATGTCATGCTCATCCACCTTTATATTTATGCTTTCCAATATCCTATTTAATATTTTTTTATAACATCTATATGCTTTTCTCCTATTAGAATAACCCAAAAATATTCCTTCATCACTTCTAGGATCAAAATTTTGTAATGCATCGTCTCTTCTAATGTAATATTTGCTTCCAAAAATTCTGAAATATCTGATAGTAGGAGTATGACCAAACCATAGTTCATAGGGAGACTTACTGGTATCACCTTTAATGTGTACTCTGTTGAAAGTGTATACAACGGTATTGACAGCCTCTCTCCTATAGATATCAGGTAATTTAGCTTCAGTCATCATAGTCCTTGCAACATCCAATATTGTTTTTTCTTTCTTTCCACCAATCTGTTTTGTTGTGGGGTTCTAGGTGTAGAAAGTTGTCTCCTAATACCATTCCTTTCACAAAAGTTGTTGAACTCACTGGATGTAAAATCACCATCATGATCTAATCTTAAGAACTTTATCTTTAGTCTATTCTCAGTCTCAACCATAGCTTTAAAGATTTTGAATTTCTCAAAAGCTTCAGATTTCTCTTTCAAAAATGCTACCGACATCATTCTAGAATAATCATCAATAAGTAACATAAAATATCTATCACCTTGAAAACTTTTAGTCCTTTCTGGTCCACACAAATCAGTATGAATAAGATCAAGAATTTCATTATATTTATCATGTACACTTCTGAAAGAAGTTCTAACTTGCTTACCCATTTGACATTCTCTACATGTCGAATTATGAGGTTTAACAATCTTGGGCAAATCTTTGACATCCGGTATTGAATTGATCTTTACTATGCAATCAAAATTTACATGACACATCCTCTTATTCCATAACAAACTTTCATCAATATGAGAAATCAAGCAAGCCTTCTCACCGGAGTTCAAATGAAAAATATTACCATTATTCTGAGTTTCAGAAGCAATCTCCAATGTAGATTTATTAATGATCTTACATTTTCCATCCTTGAATTGTAAATGAATTCCTCTATCCACCATTTGACCTACACTTAAAATATTATGGTTTAAGCCTTCAACATAATAAATATTATCAGTATTAGTCTTACCATCCAATGATATTGTTCCTTTGCCTTTGATCCCACATGCCTTGTTGTCTCCAGATATGACCAATCCACCATCAAATTCTTGCAATGATAAGAACTTTCTTTAATCACCAGTCATGTGATGTTAGCATCCATTGTCTATAACCCATTCATCCTTCTCTTCAATTTTAGCAGCCAAGGCCTTTTCCTTGGTATGTGTTGGTTCAATGATAGATTCCAGAGAATCATCCTTGATAGAAATAAAAACCCAATCTTTGCTGGATGAAACACCATTATTGGATCCACTCACAGGTTCATCATCATCATCACCAACATAATATCATGATTTATCCTTATTCCTTCTCAATCTAGGTCTGCTCTAATATTCAGGATTAGGCTTATAATTACTCACAAATCTTTCATGATTCCTAGTAGCTCTTTCAGGACATCTAGATGCAAAATGACCAATCTTATTGCATGAAAATAATTTAAAAGGGATTTTTCCTTCATACTTACTTCTAGCTGGTCCTTTAGGAATTCTTCTAGAAATCGGGGCTTCTATCTCTTCAAGCTCTCTTTCTTCTTTCTCAATTTCCTCCATATCCTTAGCATACATCTCTTTCCAATCTATGTTCTGTTTACCAGATGTAGATGCTCTAACTGTAGTCTCAATTTTAGCAACACTTTGATATCCAAGTTCTTCAAGTTCAAAAGCAGCCGATTTCCCAAGTAATGTTTCTCTGGTCACATGGGTAATTTAATTTGTCTGGAGTTCATTGATAGCAATAGCCTTCATTTTGTAAGCTAGAGGTAGAACTCTTAGAACTTTTGACACTATCTCATCCTCACTGACATATCTGCCACAAAATTTGATACCTATGACAATCTCATTGACTCTATCCATGAAAGAACTTATCTTCTCATCTTCTTCCATCTTTAAAGTTCTACATCTTACCCAGAAACCTTCAAGTTTATCAATTTTCACAACCTAGTCACCTTCATAAAGAGTTTCAAGCTTTGTCCAGATCATCTTAGCATTCTCCAACTCTACAAAATTCAATAGCTTTTCATCAGATAGGGAACTTAATAATGCTTCTTTTTCTCTTACATCATTTTCAGCTCTCTTTTGTTCATTAGCAGGTGCCGATGTTCTAGAATTAGGATCGTGAGGTATACCCTTTCTCCACTAACTCCCAAACTTCAGCTCCAAGGCATTTGAGATGAATCTTCATTCACTCCTTCCATAAATTGTAATTTGTACCATAAAATATAGGACTCTCCTTCTAGTAAGAATTGAATGTGGAACTAGATTCAGTTTCCATCAGATCTCCTCAAGCGGTTAAGCTTCTACAGAGAGGACCTCACTCTGATACCAATTGTTGGAATGCATTGATCCCGGCAGTAAACTGAGAGGAGGGGTGAATCAGTTTACTAACAATAACAACAATTAATTCAAATATAAACCTTAAATCAAAGCACAACCCAATGAAGAATATAACATGAAAGAACAACACACATAACAACAATATTTGACGTGGAAAACCCAGAAAGGGAAAAACCACAATGGGAAAACCTACCCATAGTCAAATGAACACTCTGTAGTAGTATTGTGAATAATTAAAAAGGGGTCTGTACATGCAGAAAGGCCAATATCCTAGAGCGCACTGCTCAACACAAAGGGAAGTCTCACCGACTTACAAAATCATCAGACTACAATTTGAAAAATAATGAACTGTGAAAGTAGCATCTACATATGCCTGATATAGTTCTGGTTAAGCACTGATGTTTGCTCTGCAACAAAACTTTCCCAACCTTCACCCAAATGATATGACTTTATTCACACATAATCCTTTCTTTGTTAATACAGACTTAACCAACCATAACCATCTATCCCTCCACATGTAAATTGCATGAATAAGTCACCTATAAATATAGATCATCAACCTTATTAACAAGGTTGACTTAACCCTAAACCTATAAACCCAGAATTATAAAAATTACATCACATGATACCACCAAACCAATATTACGATTTACATTACATAGCATGGACTTAAATCAAGTAACAAAATAATTATATAGGTCTGGGATTTCTCTAAGACCAAGATCCAACATGATTCACTTGCTGGTAGAATCCGTCAGTGAAACTTTAACCGGATCCAAATAGGACCACAATAATAGCACACCATCCAATGCAAAGTTGTCAAATGCTCAGGATATGATCAAGAAGCACCAACAACATGATAGAAACTAATCCCATAAGCCAGACCCAAAATCCTCTAACCATGTCACCAAAACAACATACTGGTAAAGCCAATCAGGAAAGCTAGAAGCCGGTAAAGCCAAAAGTTAGCTGGTAAAGGCATAAACCAATTGGTAACTGGAAATACCAAAATTAATAACCAAATCATGAAACCACCAGAATATAACAAGCATGTAACCATTAGAATAAGCATCCAAAACTGATTCCAGAGGATTGATCATATTGGATCAGAATCATAGCCATAACCAAAATGATCACCAAGACTAAGTGGGATAGATCCAACCGGGATAGTCTCCAACTAGGATACAGTGTCGACATCGATGACAACACTTAATGAAATCCAACATATTGCCAACACACATTGCATCTAACAAAGGGATTAAATTGATCCTTGGTTGGTTGAATATGGAGGTAAAGTGATAGATTTTGGCATGCCATAGGAAGTGGACTAAGTATTATACATGGAGTGAGGGATGTAGGTGGATTGTCGAAAGGAAGTTTCTTGTGAAGGATGAGAAAATTGTATTTGATTTGGAGAATTGAAAATTATTGTGGGATGAATACATTAGTTTGGTGTGAAATGGGAGCAGTGATGTAAGAGGATGGGCCAGTTGTGGACATGTCATATGAAATAGCTTGTGTGAAATACTAAGGCATATTGTATGAGGTAGATTGAGTGGGTTATCAAGCTGCAATCATACGAGGTATGCAAGGGAATAGTGGCAAAGAGATCGAGTTAGGTTATGGTTTGAAACATAGTTTGAGGAATGGATGGTTGGGTATTTTGTGGAATGGATGCATAAATTTGTGTGGATGATTGGCTAAACTCAATAATGGAATGGCATTTGAACAAGGGGTGATGACACTTGCCTCTAACATTACCAAGCTCCAATGATTAGTAGTGAGAGGTGTCTATGTGTTCAATTGGTGTGGGGGGTCCTTGCCAAGGTGTAATCTATGTGGTATCAAACCCCGAGGGTAATTGTTTTCCCATCATGAGTAGGGATTCCATGATCACATCATGATGACTATCAATAATGTGGACCAACATAGTTGTGTTCCTGGGTTGGTTAATGAAATGTTTCATAGACATCAATGCAAGGACTTTAGGATGGTCAACCATCTCATCTTTAGGAATTATATAGTGTACACTTAAATTTGACTAATCAATTTAATCAAATTTAATTCCCTTGGTCACTTACATTAATTAAAATAATTCATATTTTAAGTATATGTGACATCCTGTCCCTAATTTAATAAATAAAGCCATGTCCAATTAATTCCCCGACATGCCTCCTAACCTAACCCATGGCCTAACTATTGGATTCTAACCAACCCTATCCACCTAACCAAACCTATCCTCTCTAACCTCTCCCCTCACATGTGTGTGCACATTCCTAATTTCCTAATATTTAGGAAATTGAAACCCATTTTAGGTGGCCATCTCTCAAAATGGACATGTGTCTTTTGGGACACATGACATCCCTCTCCTTGGCACTTGTCCCTTCTAGGGACACTTGGCACTCCTGGTTGAGAAAAGTGTGGAATCTCATTCCACATGGCACCTTGAGGCTTGCCACTTGTCCTCTTTGAGGACAAGTATCTCAGTCCCAACCTCCCTTCCTCTCCAATCCAATCCTATCTAAACCCTCCTGTTTTTATGGATTTGATACACACACATACACACACTCATTTTCATACCATCATAATGCATCATTTTATCTACCCTTTTCATACCCATACCATTATCATGCAAGTTACATGCTCATATCCAACCATCCCACATTCATGTTTTGAGCCCAATTTGCATAATCCCACATCATGGAGAAAAAATAGAATAGTTGCAATATCATCAAGCACACATAAAATTGAAGGATAATCAAATCAAGGGAACAATATGGAGTTTTCATTTTTAGAGCTTTGTCAATTATGCTTCATTAATTTCCTTTCTAGCATCATTATCTTGAGTGTTTGATTGATTTGTGTATTGGACACCATTTCCGCTATGCCAAAAGCTCAAGCTATCAACGAATGCCACAACGGATAGAGACAAGGATCCACAGTAGGTGGTTATGCATATGTCTCAAATCCTAAGGTTATCACTAAATGTCTATTACCGACTAGAGGGTAACAATCCCCCACACAGCATGACCGGTGGGATTCGAACCCATAACCCAGTTCTCTGATACCACTTAAGTGTTGAAAGGAGGGACAACTCCCAACCTTAGCTTGAGATATTCAAAGGTGCCCTTAGGTAGGAGTTTTATGAAGATATCAACCACTTTCTCACCAGTATTGACATATTCAACCTTGACTTCTTTTTCAGCTACCTAATTCCTAAAGAAACGATACTTGATAGCTATATGTTTTCTTCTTGAGTGCATGAATGGGTTCTTGGAGATGTTGATTTCACTTGAATTATCATATTTTATGGAGATTGGATTAGCATAGTCTAATTGGATGTCTTTGAGTGTTTGTTTCATCCAAAGAACTTGTGAGCAACATGTAGCAATAACTATCTATTCAGCTTCTGTAGTAGATAAGAAAATGGATTCTTGTTTATTGTTGTGCCATGAGACCAATTTGTCACCAAGGAAGAAAGCTTCACCGCTAGTGTTCTTCCTGTCATCCACACAACCTACCCAATTTGCATCTGTGTAGGCTTGCAAAGTAAATTCATCACTCTTTGGATACCACAAGCCATAATCAAGTATACCATGTAGATCTCTCAAGATTCTTCTCACAACACTCACATGAGCTTGCTTTGGGGTAGCTTGAAATCTAGCCACCATGTACACTGCTTGTATGGTATTAGGCCTAGAGGCACTTAGATACAACAATATTATAATCATTCATCTATACACAATCTGATCAACATTAGGTGACTCGTCATCTTCTCTTAGTTTGCATCCAATCACCATGGGTGTAATAACCGGCTTACTATCTTCCATTTGGAACTTCTTCAAGATGTCCTTAGAATACTTGGTTTGTGAGATGAATGTACCTTTGGTTAATTTACATATTTGCAAGTTAAGTAGGACAACTCTCCTAACAATAACATTTCAAACTTTGATTGCATTTGATTAGCAAATTCTTTACACAAGACATCCTTATTTCTAGCAAAGATAATCTCATCTACATACACAACAACTATGATCATGAGATCACCATCTATTTTGATATACAAGTTTCTATGAGCACATCACTTTTTGAAGCTTGTTGATGTAGATACGTGTCCAACCTAGAGTACCATTCTTTGGGTGCTTGTTTCAACCCATACAAAGCTTTCCTGAGTTTGCAAACAAAATTATCATTCTTATACAATTGAAATCCTTGAATCTGCTCAATGTACACCTCTTCTTCAAGATTTCCATTTAGGAATGCAAATTTTACATCCATTTTATATACTTTATAACCTTTGGAGTCTGAAAAAGCCAAAAATATTCTAATGGCTTCAAGTCTAGCAACAGGGGTAAATGTTTCTTCAAAATCTATGCCTTCTACTTGTGAGTATCCTTTGCATACAAGCCTAGCCTTGTTCCTTATCACCTTGCCATCTTCATTCACTTTGTTCCTATAGACCCACTTTTTCCCAATGACATTCTTATCAATTGGCCTTGGTACTAAATCCCAAGTTTGATTCTTTTCAATCTGCTACAACTCTTTGTCCATTGCCTTCACCCATTTCTCACTCTTGCTAGCTTCATCATAGTTTTTTGATTCCATTTGAGTCATGAGACAAAAATTGACTTGTTCATTGTTCCTTGCATGTTTTCTCCTTCTTTATACACCTTCATTCTTGTTGCCAATGATATGATCTTCAGGATGGTTCTTTTGCACATATCTATTTGGGGGCTTGTTAGTAACTTCTTCTTCACTTTCAGATTGCTCTTCATCTTCATCAAATGGTTCCTCAATCTAATTTACCATATTTTTCTTTCTTTTATGTAAGTCCTCATCAAATCTTACATTTATTCTTTCAATAACTTTCTTAAGGCATTTGTTGAGACATTTGTAAGCCTTTCTATGAGTTGAGTAGCCTAAAAAGATGCCTTCATCGTACCTTGCATCAAAACTTCCTAATCCATCCTCATCTCTTTTGATGAAACATTTACTTCCAAAAATATTGAAGTATTTGACTGAGGCTTTCTTGTCATACCTTAGCTCATATGGAGTCATTTTGTTGCTCACTCTCCATTGTACCCTATTAAGTGTGTAGATAGTTGTGTGGATTGCCTCCTTCCAATAAACATTAGCCAGATTTGACTCATTTAGCATTGTTCTAGCCATTTCCTTGACTGTCATATTCTTTCTTTCCACAATACCATTTTGTTGTGGTGTTCTAGGAGCAGAGTATTGCCTCTTAATTCCATGTAGCTCACAATAATCTTGAAATTCATTTGTTGTAAACTCTATTAGATATTGTTGAGAAGTTTGTTGGAATGATGTGTTGTGATTGATGTCAAAATATTCTTCTGTGTATTCTAGTATTGCAGTCAAATTGGATGAGTTGGTTTGGCCAGTGTGTTGCAGTTGAGATGTTGCAGTTTAATAAGTTTAGAGATATTTATCTCTAGTTGATTTAGTAGAAGTTTTAGCGTTTTACATGATGATTTGATTGTGTTGTCTGGTCCGGTATTAAGGATGTTATTCAACGGTTTGTGTTATTCGGTATTCTAGTTTCTACTCTATATTTCTCTAGAATTGCAATATCTTATTGTGCGGATTTGGCAGAGTGTTTGGGATATTCATATGTGTCCTTAATTTTGATGGTTCATGATTTGGATGTCCACAAGTCAATCTTTCAATTTGACAGTTAGTTTAGTTGATGTTCTCGAGGTTCGATATAATGATGATGAATATTCTAGTAAGATGTTATGTTGTGGTTGTTTCTGGTGCAATTTGTTAGGTCCCGGAGACAACTGAGAGGGGGGGGTGAATAAGTTGTCAAATAAATTCAAACCAAAAACAACTTAACCAACTTATTGCTTAATACCAGTAAACCAGTCTTTTATACCAGTAGATAGTTTTATCAGTTAATTGCAATACCGGTAAAGATTAATGCATAAAACAAAAGGACAAAGTCATCCACAACAAATAACACCAATATTTGTACGTGGAAACCCTATAAGGGGAAAAACCATGGTGGGAAACCTTACCCACAATCAGATGATACTACTACAGATAGTAAGTGTATATAAATGGGGTCTGCACATGTAGAAAGGCCAAGCGCCTAGAGCTCACTGCTCAAACACAAGATAGACATTGGATCTCCTCAAGCTGTTAAACTTCTACAAAAAGAGGACTAGGCTTTGAAAATAGTTTCTCTAGTTGCAACTAGTTGCTAGACATTGGATCTCCTCAAGCTGTTAAACTTCTGCAAAAAGAGGACTAGGCTCTAATACCAATTGTTAGGTCCCGAAGACAATTGAGAGGGGGGGGTGAATCAGTTGTCAAATAAATTCAAACCAAAAACAACTTAACCAACTTATTTATTAATAGAGATAAACTAGCCTTTTATACCGGTAGACAGTTTTATCAGTTAATTGCAATACCGGTAAAGATTAATGCATGAAACAAAAGGAAAAAGTTATCCACAACACATAACACCAATATTTGTACATGGAAACCCTATAAGGGGAAAAACCATAGTGGGAAACCTTACCCACAATCAGATGATACTACTGCAGATAGTAAGTGTATACAAATGGGGTCTGCACATGCAGAAAGGTCAAGCGCCAAGAGCTCACTTCTCAAACACAAAATAGAAGTCACACTGACTATAATTGGATGGTTAAATCCAATAAGAATGTACTGCTTAAATTAGCATCTTCTATGTTGGATTCAGTACCAGTGTAGTTCTGATATGCTTTCACAAAAACCTTGCTTTACCTTCAAATGATGTATGTGTGTATAGCTCTGCTTATTCTTGCATATTCCTTCACACAATCCTTTTTCGCATTACACATTCGATGTTACAAATAAGATCTTACATTTATACCATACCCTAAGACCAATTTTAATAGGTCAGCTCTAAAGGATAATACAATAAAATCATTTTACAAATCAATTGATACCCGATGCAATAATCGATTCACCATGTCGGCTTAATGCAATTACAACAATAATAAGTCATCTTCATAGCGTGCCATGCTGATCTGGAAAAGATAAACCTATCGGTGTATAGCCTGGACCTATTTGCCAGTAACAGCAAATATGTAAATTCAAAACAAAACAACTTAACCAACTTACTGCTTAATACTGGTGAACCAGTCTTTTATACCAGTGGACATTTTTATCAGATAATTGCAGTATCGGTAAAGATTAATGCATGAAACAAAAAGACAAAGTCATCCAGAACACATAACACCAATATTTGTACATGGAAACCCTGTAAGGGGAAAAACCACGGTGGGAAACCTTACCCACAATCAGATGATACTACTACAGATAGTAAGTGTATACAAATGGGGTCTGCACATGCAGAAAGGTCAAGCGCCTAGAGCTCACTGCTCAAACATAAAATAGGAGTCACACTGACTACAATTGGATGGTTAAATCCAATAAGAATGTACTGCTTAAATTAGCATCTTCTATGCTGGATTCAGTACCAGTGTAGTTCTGATTGTCTTCACAAAAACCCTCCTTCAACCTTCAAATGATGTCTACATGTATAGCTTTTCTTATTCTCGCATATACCTTCACACAATCCTTTTTTGCATTCCACATTCAATCTTACAAATAAGATCTTGCATTTATATCATAACCTAGGACCAATTTTAGTAGGTCGGCTCTAAAGGATATTACAATAAAATTAATTTACAAATAAATTAATGCCCGATGTAATAAGCAATTCAGCATGTCGGCTTAATGCATTTACAACAATAATAAATCATCTTCATAGCGTGCCATGTTGATCTGGAAAAGATAAGCCTGTCGGTGTATAACCTGGACCTATTTGTCGGTAACAGCAAATATGCTAATACGAATATGCCAATAAACAAATCTTTAAGACAAAGTGTCCAAATGCTGTCTTCGACATAACCAAGTGTTTCCCATGCCATTCCATGTGTTGGTGATCATTATGTCTTGCCGGTGTTCCAGATACCGGTGACTATGCATGAGTCATTTGCTTGTTAGTGAATGTTGCTGATTCTCCAAAGTGCCAGAGTTGATAAGTGTTAGTAGGTGTTGACATCGATGACAAAACCATACCAAAATACCAACACAATTGACATTACTTGTGGATGTTTCTAGATTGAGTTCTATCCATTTTTATGGTCCACACTAATCGTTGTGCATGATATTGATTATTTCTTGATCCAGTGGTGTTCTTCGTATTATGCGATATTCTTGGTGATTGTAGCATGTTGCGGATGATTGAGGTGTAATTGTTGAAGGTGTTGCATGTTTGTGACATTGGTTTAAGTACAAACTATCTTAGGTGAAAATTTTTTAGTCCGCATGTATTATTGTAGCATGTGAGGTTATTGTTTTATAATTTGCATTGAGGGTTTAGCCGACCTTGAAATATAGGTTGATGATTTGAATAAATATATGTAATATTAATTTTTGAGATGTATTTTCTTGGTATCTATGTTGTATCTGCAAGTGTGTGATTGAGTAAGTGTGTGAACAAGTGCTATCATCTTTCAGAAGTGTGTGGCAGAGTAGATCAGATTGTGCTTAACCAGAACCGTAATCAGGCATTTGGGAGATGCTATTTTCATAGCCCATGTAATACGGATTGTTTTCTGAGTCTTGTAAGGAAGTGAGCCTTCTTTAGGGTTGTAGCCCTTCTTGTTTTGTATTTGAACAGTGAGCTCTAGGCAATGTGCTTGAATGCATGTGCATTTCCCATTGTAATATTTAGACTTACTCCTAACATGGTATTGTCTCATCGTGGGTAGGTGCCTATTGTGGTTTTTCCTTTAATCGGGTTTTCCACATCAAAATAATTGGTGTTATGTGTGTTATTGATGTGGTGATAGTTTATAATTTCATTGTTAATAATCAGATGTGAATTTAAGTTTGAGTTGTGTAGGATTTGAGAGAAAACTTATTCACCCTCCCTCTCAGATTGTTGCATTGTTGCCAAAATTGGTATCAAAGCTAGATCCTTTGCAAGAAGCTTGACCACTTGAGGAGATCCAAGATGGAAACCTATTATTTTAAGAAGGATAGTCCAAGATTTGATGGAATGAATTACACTCTCTAGAAGAACTAGATGGAATGTCATTTGAGATGCATCGGTGAAGACTATTGGGTGATTACTAAGAATGTGTATAATGCTCCTCAAAATGGTCCTACCACTCTGGATGAGATAAAGGAAGATGGATTCAATATTAGAGATAAGGATGCATTTTTGAGTGCCTTATATAATTCTAAGATAACTAATGTGATGGATTTGTAGACTGCTCATGAGATATGGAAGAAGTTAGAGACTTTGTATGAAGGTGATAGCCGTGTGAAAGTTTCTAAGTTGTAGAGATTGAAATGAAAGTATGAGATTCTAAAGATGGGTGAAGACGAGAACATTACCTCCTTTATGGAGAAAGTGAATGAGCTTGTGTTGAATATTGGATGTGTTAGTGGTGTGCTAGAAGAATCAAAGATTGTTTCTTAGGTGCTGAGATCCTTGCCTCTTGCTTACAAGCATAAGGTTGTTGCTTGCTATAAAAGAGATTCAGACTATGACAGATGTGACTAGAGACATGCTGATTTGTAAGCTTGTTGCTTTTGAGTTGAGCGAATTTGGTGAAACCCCTCCTAAATTTGAATCTGCAATCAAAGCTACTGTATCCAGGAAGAAGAAATATGATCCAGGAGAAAGTTCAACAAGAGTATCCAGATATGAGAAGGAGATGAGAGATCTTGAAGAAGATGAAAGAGAGCTTGAAGAGCTTGAAGCCCTGATTTCTAAAAGATTACCTAAAGGTGATGGTAAGTATGAGGGTAAGCTTTCTCTTAAATTTTTTTCATGCAATAAGATAGGACATTTTTCCTCAAGCTGTCCAGAAAGAGATAAAAATCCTAAGAAGCCATTTAAGCCCTATAAGCCTAAATATAAGAAGTGTTACTTTCCTACTGATGAAGGTGTGACAGATGATGAGTTTGAGACAGGAAATTAAAGAGATGAATGGGTGTTCATTTCTATCAAGGAAAATGATCTAGTGACTATTTATTCTACTAGCTGCATTGTTGAAGAGAAAGCTTTAGCTGCTAAAGTTGAAGAGAAGGATGAATGGGTTTGGTTGTTCTCATCATATGACAAGTGATAAGAGTAAGTTTGTGAGTATGGAAAAGTATGATGGTGGTGTAGTAAGATTTGGAGATGACAAAGCTGGTATAATCCATGGTAGTGGCTCTATGGAGATGACAGATGGTTGATAAGGGATATGATTTGCAATTCAAGAATGGAAAATGCAAGATCTTTAGTATGCTTCGGAATTGAAATTACATCAAGTACAAAGACTAAATGTAATATCTTTCAGTTGAATGGTGGTGGTAAAAGTTGTCTAATTTCTCAAGTTGATGAAAGTTGGTTATGGCATAGTAGAATGTGTCATGTAAGTTTTGATTGCATGGTTAAGATAAGTTCCACTCAATTTGTAAGAGATCTTCCTAATATTGTAAATCCTACTAATCTAGTATGTAAGGAATGTCAATTATGGAAGCAGACAAGAGTCTCTTTCAAAAGAAAATAATAGACTTCTAATGGATATTGGATCTTGTGCATATTGATTTGTGTGGTCCCTCTAGAGTGGGAAGCTTGTAGGGTGACATGTATTTCATGTTACTAATTGATGACTATTCAAGGATCATGTTGTTGGTATGTTTGGCATAACTGATGCAAATGAAAAATGATGGTTGAACCGATAAAGGACTATTTATGATGACATTGTGATGAAGAGATTAAGATTACTTGATTAGATGACTTTGATCAGTTATTTGTGTTATTATTGATTGCAACTGATGTCTACTATGTTGTATTTTGTCATCTTAGTCTTTTTGGTCTACCGGAAATGCCTTACCAGTATTGAGGATAGTAAACTGAGAATTGGGACCTTAACTAGTAAACGAGGAGATGTTTTGATTGATTTTGGAGATTGGTGATGATTAAACTGTTGTGGATTAGAATGTGAGTTTGTATCATTGTAATATGTATCTGATTGGAACCGTGTCATTTTTTGGTTACTAGAAGTCATGTTTATGATTTCTATTATATTTTTGCTAGGATTTTAGAAGGGTTTAAGGACCGGTAAGGAATTCTCTTAACCGGTAATGATTTTTGGTTTGGTGGTGATCTACATCAAGTTGATAAGTTGGTGATGACATCGCACAACCCACGTGAAGTGTTTGAATTATGTTTTGGTGTGATCAAGATGGAATTTCTTGGGAATGTGCAAAGTGCTTAGCGGAATGAGCTAAGAGTTTGACTTTGTATCAAATCGAGTTGTTGTAATGAGTTACGATCACTCAATGGTTGACATTGATTTGTAATTTATTGTAATGATCCATATGATGATATATAATGTGTTGTTAAGATCTATGATGATCTATGATGTAATTCTTAGGGTTGTTTTTAACCGACTAATTTGTAAAGGTTATTTATGTCGGTACAATTGATGTTTGTTGTGTTGGTGGTTTTGAGAAGTATGTGAAGCCGAACCAAAGTGTGAGAGATCTACCAAAGTGTTGTAAATTTGGAGTAGAATTGGATATGACCAAGCAAGAAGTTAAGTGCTATACCCAAATCATTCATTGTTGTTCTCTAACAATTGCAACACCTAAAATCCCTTAAATGGGTAGGTCCTAATATGCCTTACATTGTAAATCCCTTAACCGGTTAGCTCAAGATCTGAGTGTTAATTCCTCTTGCGAGGTTGATCCTAACAGGTCATAGCTGCTAATAGGGCTCATTATCCAAATCCTTTAATTGGATGACTCCTAACATGGTCTGCTCCTAACAGGGCATCATTGTAAGCTTCTAATCGAGCTTGGCTCCTAACAAGGCACATTCTGAAAGAGTGCAAAATATTTGTGGGTACCAATTCTCACCGTGATTTTTCCCTATTTAGATTTCCATGTGAAAAACATGGTATTCATATGGTGAATTTTTTTATGTGTTGTTATGTTTCATTTTCAGTTAATGCATGTTTATGAACACTTAATGTGCAGATATGATAAATTAGTTTAGTAGATGATTATCAATGATTACCAATACTGGTAAAGAGTTTATTACTTCTTCATGATTGATTTGGTGAAGTTTTATAAGGTTGAGTTTTAAGTTTGAAATTCTTGTTAATACTAAGTCACCCCTCTTTCGGTATTAACTAGATCCTCTAAGATTAACAACTAGTATCAGAGGATTGGTCATCTGTGTGCAGAAAGCTTAATAGCTTAAGGGAAAGATCCCAAAGAAAGATGATGAAGGAGGGTCCCAAGTTTACAATGGACAACTACCAGATATGGAAAGACCAGATGAAGATATACATTAAAGGATTGGGTGCTCAATATTATAATCATGTGGTAAACAAGTATGTTTCTCCTACTACCAACCTCTTGACACTGGATGAGCTTAAATAACAACAAGGAAACATTCAAGCCTTGGAAGTAATTGTAAGTACTTTATTTGATTCTAAGTATATAGGTATTCATGGACTAGAAACTGCATTTGAGGTATGGGAGAAATGGACATGTTCAAAGAGCTAAGGAAGAAAGTTTAAGAGGCAAATTTAATGGCATGAAAATGGTTGATGGTGAGAACATTGCACAATATGGTCAAATGAATAATGAAGTTGTAGGTGGTATTAAGAGTGTCAAAGGAAAGATTGATGATGATATTATTGTTAGTAAAATGCTTAGAACTCTCCTACCACAATATGCTATTAGATTTTCTACAGTTCAAGAACTAAGATCTATTTATAAAGACAAAGTCCCTGTTGATTCTCTTATTGGAAAGTTGATTGTATTTGAGTTAAACAATTTTGATAATAGTTTTTCAAAACTGTCTGAATTTTATTTTAAAGCCTCTGTTACCGGTACATCTGTTAGGAAAGGAAAGGATATTTTTCATGATCATGACTGCAGGTCAAGTCACGGCGGTAGTAAAATTGGGGATAATAATGAAGATCATCTGATGGAACTTGAGGCACTATTGGAAAAATAATTTCCTAGAGGCACCGGTAAGTACAAATTTAAATTACCCTTGAAGTGTTTCTCTTGCAATAAAATTGGACATATAGCTACTAACTGTCCTAACATTGATAAGAAAGAGAAGTTCAAAAAATTTAAAGGAAAAGGACAGAAACAATGCTATGTTGCAGTTGATGAAGGTATGACTAATCAAGAATCAAAAGAAGAAGGCAATTAGGAGATAGTGTTTGTTGTTGTGAAGGAAGATCTAACTGATCAAAAGGCATCAGTGTCTCACATGGGTAGCAGTGATGAATGTATAGTTGATAGTGGTTGCTCACACCACATCACTGATGATAAAAACAAGTTCTTATCACTTGAAGAATTTGATGGCGGTGTGGTAAGATCTGGTAACAACTCACCCTACATGGTTAAAGTTAAAGGAACTATTTTATTAAATGAAAAAAGCAATGCAGATGATGTCTTTTGGGTTGATGGATTGAAACATAACCTTTTGAGTGTTGGTAAATTAAATGATAAGGGTTATCTTCTAGAATTTAAAAGTGGAGTATGCAGGATTATTGGAAAGCAGACAAGAGGTAATATTTTTCATCTGAATACTAATGTGAATAGTTATTTTGTGGAAAATATTAAGGACAACTGGTTATGGCACAAGATATTTTGTCATGTGAATTTTGACAATTTGATAAAGGTTAGTAAGTCTAGAATTATGAGAGGTTTTCCCTAGCTTGTAAAAATGGATAATGTGTTATGTAAAGACTATCAGATGGGTAAGATGACTTATATATCTTAGAGTAAGTATTTCTCTTCAGAAAATATTCTTGATTTGGTTCATACTGATCTTTGTGGTCCTATGAGGACTAAGAGTTATTTTGGTGATATATATTTCATGATTTTCACTGATGATTTTTCCAAGATGATGTGGGCAAATTTTCTGAGAGAAAAGTCAGAGGCATTCAGTAAATTCAAAGCATTCAAAGCTTTAGTTGCGAAAGAAACTGGGACGAATTTGAAATGTCTGAGATCTGATCAGGGAGGAGAATTTACTTCTGATGAATTTATGAAGTTCTGTGATGAACAGGGAATCAAGAGGTAGATGTCAGCTCCTAGAACTCCACAATAGAATGGGATAGTAGAGACGATGAATAGAACAATTGTTGAAGCTTCTAGAACCATGCTGATTTAAGTGAAGCACTAAAAATATTTTGGAGAAAAGCAGTTAGCACTGTTGTTTACACTTTGAACCGGGTACTTGTCAAGAAAGGTAACAACAAAACACCTTATGAATTATGGCATGGAAATAATCCTACTATAAGTTACTTTAAAATTTTTGGGAGTAGATGTTTCATTAAACGTGATGATTACAATGGAAAGTTTGATGCAAAGTGTGATGAAGGTATTTTTCTTGGTTACTCTACGAAGAGTAAGGCTTTAAAATGTTATAACAAGAGAACAAAAAAGATCATTGAGAGTGATAATGTGAAGTTAGATGAACTCTTTGAGAAATCTGATGAGACCAACAAATCTAAACATGGAAAAGATGAAGATAAACTTATGTTTATTGAACCGAAGGTACGAAAGAATGATGAGCACAACAACATAGAAATAGGTGCTCAACCAGTAAATGAAGATAGTAATGGAAAAGATGAAGAACGTGAAGTAGAAGGCACAACACTAGAACCGGAAATACCAAGGTATGTCAGACTAAATCATTCAAAAGAACAAATTGTAGGAGATAAAAATATTAGTGTTCAAACAAGACGAAAAATCAGAGAAAACTCTTGGCCTATTTCAACTATTTAGCCTAAAATAGTAAGAGAGGCATTGAAGGATGATGATTGGATCAATGCTATGAATGAGTAATTGGATCAGAAATAGAAGAATAAGACATGGACACTTGTTCCCAGACTGGAAGACAAGAATGTGATAGACACTAAATGGGTCTTTAGAAACAAGTTGAATGAAGACGGAAAGGTTGTGAGGAATAAATGAAGGTGATAGTTCTGATACTTAATATAAGTACAGATCCAATAGCCAACAAGATGAGAGGGGGGGTGAATCATACAACCTTAATCTTCCATAAAAACATTAGATTCAACCTCGGTAACATATACTTCAATAATATAGCCAAAACTGCTAAACATACAAACTCAAAAGCATATAAACATCATAAACCTCATAACACCAGATTTAACGTGGAAACCCAAATAGGGAAAAACCACTGTGGGATTTCGGACCCACTAAGAAATATATTCTTCTAGAGTATGCTCGGTTAAAAGAAAATCCTGTTAAAGATTACAAACACATTGCTAGATGTGACCCGGTTAAGGGATTTCCCTCAGATCTGTTAGGATCTTCACCTTGTTAGAAGTGACCTTGTTAAAGGATTTCAAACACTCAATCAGAATGTCACCTTGCTAGAGGGTTTTACAAATAAGACTGTTAAGTCCACTCGGTTAAGAGATTTTCAGTCACTTTCACAAAATAACAGTAATAAAAATCTATCTGCAACTTCACATCTAAAATGCTAAAGCAGATTCTTATTTTCTCAATACAATCTAGACATAGAACTAATCTTGTCCATCTGCTGGGCTTCTATACTCTGTTATTCAAACAGGTCTTCAAGCTTCTGTGCTTGGTAATCACTATGTAGCATCCCTGTGCATACACTTGCCCGCATATATTGTTTATCAACAGTTTCCTATTTATAAACAATTAGCTAACCGCTTAATCTCCTTGATCACATTTCCCATGATCAATCATAGCCATCAGATCTTCAATCTTGTCCAGGTTCAATGCATCTTTCGATCTGAAAATGTTTTACCTCACCTTGGAACTTGTATATATTTCTTGGAACTTGTGCTAGGGTATTGCAGTTCAATATGAACTATAGATCTTCCTGTCGATCTTCCATTGCCATAGATTCTTAACAAACTTTATTTATGACATACCAATCATTTAACCAGTTCCAGCTCATCACCTTCTTTCATTAAATAACGCATGTAACCATTTAATGCATTCTGTTACAGCTCGGTTACAACTCGCTAACAACTCGGTTACAACTTGGTAAATACTAAACTTCACTCGATAGACATTCCACCTTCATTAACCGATAGCGATAACCTTAGGGTTTACCGACTAGGTTCCTCAGGGTTTACAGACTAGGTTCTTTGCTTGGTAACATAGTATAGTATTAACCTTACAATTTACAACATATGTATGATGTTAAAACAATCTAAACATCATGATCTCATCATTTTCTGACTCGGTAATAGTTGCCCATTGAATACCTTATTCACCCTCTTATTCATCATAATCTTTCTGTGTCTTTTACCGACATCTTTATACTCTTCAAATCATACTTCTCAAGATATGGCAACATCATACTGAATTAGAAAATCAATTTCTTGACATCAATGACAAAATAATAATATCAAGACAGTAAACATCCTTAATCAGTTATATCCATAATCATCAACAACCTTCTCAATATCCTTATTGAAATGCCAACAACCTCCCATTGTCTGTTATAATGCTAAGTTGCCAACAAAAGTTTGGTATGCAAAGGCTATGAACAAGAAGAAGGAGAAGATTATGGAGAAACCTTTCCACCTATGGCAAGATTAAAAGGTGTTAGAATGTTACTTGCTTATGATGCTTTTAAAATATTTAAGGTCTGTCAGATGGATGTTAAATTAGCTTTTCTTAATGGCATCTTTGAGGAAGAAGTGTACATAGAACAACTAGATGGATTTGCTTTGTCTGAGGATAAAGATACGGTTTGCAAGTTGCATAAGGCACTGTATGGATTGAAGTAGGCATGGAGAACATGGTTTGAAAGATTGCATGCACACCTGATTAAGATAGGATTCCAACATACTAGTGAGGACAGTAACATATATCGTAAGACTGGTGTAGACAAAGTATTGATAACTGAAGTATTTGTAGAAGATATAATTTTTAGAGATGATGATGATTTATGTATGGTGTTTGCTAAGGAGATGAAAAAAGAATTTGAGATGTCTCTTATTGTTGAGATTAAGTTTTTCATTGGGTTGCAGGTTCAGCAATTGGATGGTGGAATATTTGTTTGTAAGGGTAAGTATGTAAAGGAAGTGTTGAAAAAATTTAGTATGGAAGATTGTAAACTAGTTAGTACTTCGATGGTGACAGGTTGTAAATTATCTAAACAAGATAATTCACCTTTTGTTGATGAAAAAGAATACATGTCCATGATTGGTAAGTTACATTATGTTGTTCACAGTTGGCCTGATATTGCACATGTTGTTGGTTTGGTTTCTATATTTCAGAAGGATCCCAAGGAGACTCACTTGGTAGCAGTGAAAAGGATATTTCGGTACTTGAAAGGCACAATAGATTATGGTTTATGGTATCCTTATAAAAAAAAAATTCTTTGAAGGTGTTTACTGATGCAGTTTGGGCAGGAAACGTTGATGACTAGAAAAGCACCACCAGTGGAGATTTTCTTCTTGGAGGAAGATTGGTTGCTTGGACAAGTAAGAAGCAAACTTGTGTTCATAGTCAAGAGGTAGAGTGTGTTGCAACATCAATGAATTGCACACAGGCAATCTAGATGAGACATGTGTTAGAAGGTTTTAAACTTGATATGTCTGAATCGATAACTATTTATTGTGACAATACAAGTGCAATTAATATTTCAAAAAATATTGTGTTACATGCAAGGACAAAACACATAGAATTGAAATATCACTTTCTGAGGGAGAGAGTCCAATGCTAGAATCTATTTGGTAGATGGAAGGAAATTCATGGATGGAATGAGACATTAGAATGTGTGTTTTGCCTTGATTCCTAAGAAGAGTAAGAGACCAAAACCAGAAGGAGAGAAACCAAAAGAAATAAAAGATTTGCTAATAGAATATGAGGACATCATTTTAGATAATGTGTTTGATGGATTGTCACCTGTGAGAAATATCAGTCATTGCATGGACTTAGTTCTTAGAGCTAGTTTGCATAAACATAGTTTCATACTAGTTGACACTGATAGAGAATGAAGAACTGAATAGACAAGTGCAGGAGTTGTTGAAGAAAGGTTTGATTGAGGAGAGTTTGAGCCCTTGTGCAGTATGAGGAGTATTAGCACCTAATAAGAATGGATAGTGGAGGATGTGTACCGATTCAAGAGAAATAAACAAGATCACAATGAAATACTGGATTCCTTTGCCTAGGATGGATGACATAATGGACTGTTTGAGTGGAGCAAAATAATTTACAAAGATAGCTTTGAAGAGTGGATATCATCAGATCAGAACTAGAGAAGGTGATGGGTGGAAGACAACAATTAAGACAAATGAAGGACTATATCAATGGTTGGTGAAGCCTTTTGGATTGACTAATGCACTGAGTACTTTTATGAGGTTGATGATCGAGGTTTTGAAGAAATTCTTGGGTAAGTTTATTTTTGTATATTTGGATGACATTCTAATTTTCAATAAGACAATTTAAGAGGAGCATTTGTTGTAGTTAAGACAAGTTTTGCAGAGATTGAGAGAAGAAAATTTGTTGATCAATATCAAGAAGTGTACTTTCATGAAGGATGGGTTAGTCTATTTGGGATTTGTCATATCTAAGGATGGTTTGAGATGGACCCTAAGAAAGTGAAATCAATTGTTGAATGGCCTACACCAAAAATCATTGGAGAGGTAAGATCATTTCATGGATTGACTAGTTTTTATCGAAAGTTTATCACAAATTTCATTTTAGTTTGTAACCCTATGACTGAGACCATGAGAGGAGAATGGAAGGAATTCAAGTGGACCACCAGAGAAAACAAAATTTTTGAATTATTGAAGTAGAAAGTGACTAAGCAGCCTGTGTTGGCTTTACTGGATTTCAATAAAATATTTCAAGTGGATTGTGATATAAGTGGAATAGCAATAGGAGCAATCTTGAGTCAAGAAGGGAGAGCATTAGCCTATTTTAGTGAGAAGTTGAATGATGTCAAAAGGAAGTATTTAGTGTATGATCAGAAATTTTATACCATAGTTCAAGCCTTGAACAAGTGGAGACATTACTTGTTGCCTAAAGAGTTTGTGTTGTATACAAATCATCAAGAGTTGCAATATTTGAACAGTTAGAGTAAGTTGAATCAAAGACATATGAGATGGGTAGAATTATTGCAGAGTTACACCTTTGTGTTGAAGCATAGAAGTGAGAAATATAACAAAGTTGTTGATGCATTAAGTAGGACAAGGAATTTGCTGACAAAGATGAGAGTGACAATATTAGGATTTGAAGATTTGAAGACCTTTCATAATGAAGACCCGGATTTTACATAACCTTGGAAAGCATGTAGAGAATTGGTTATGGTATACAGAAGCAAGTGGCTGGATTATTTCATTTAGGATGGGATGTTAATTAGAGGAGTTCAGTTGTGCATACTCAAGAGATCTATGAGAGAGAATCTGATAAAGGAGAAACACAATGGAGGACTAGCTAGACATTTTTGCATTGCCAAAATAGTAGCATTGGTGAGTGAGCAGTACTTTTGGCCCTAGATTCATAAGGATGTTAACAGATATGTGTAGAGTTGTAGAGTTTGTCAAGTTGCAAAAGCTAGTAGTCATATATGGGATTGCATAAACCTTTGACAGTACCGATAAGACCTTGGGAGGACATAAGCATGGATTTTGTACTTGGATTGCCTAAGACACCAAGAGGGAATGATTCTATATTTGTGGTAGTGGATAGATTCTCGAAGATGGCTCATTTCATACCTTGTAAGAAGACATCAGATGCCTTGCATGTAGTGGACCTATTTTTCAAGGAAGTGGTAAGATTGCATGAATTACCTAAAAGCATAGTTTCAGACAGAGACACTAAGTTTATTGGCTATTTTTGGAGAACAATTCAGAAGAAAATTAAGATAGATTTGAAGTTCAATTTTACTTTTCATCCATAGACTGATGGACAGATAGAAGTTTTTAACCGGATTTTGGGAAACTTGTTGAGATGTTTAGTGGGAGATAAAACCAAAAGTTTGGATTTGATCCTTGCACAAGAAGAGTTTTCCTACAATAATTCAGTGAATAGAAGTACTAGAAAAACACCTTTTCAGATAGTTACTAGAGTGCGTCCTCAAGGTATATCAGAATTGAGAGACATTAGTAGTGAAGACTGGAGGAGTTCAAATGTAGAAGGCTTTGCAGATCACATGACAACATTGCATATTCAAGTTAAACAACATTTGGAAGACATGAACAACAAGTATAAGGAAAAGGCAAATGAGAAGAGGATACATAAGGAATTTGAAGTTGGTGATGAAGTGATGGTATATCCAAGAAAAGAAAGATTCCCGGTTGGAAAATATAACAAGTTGTAGATGAAGAAGTTTGGACCTTGCAGGATTTTGAAGAAGTTCAGTTCTGGAAATGCATATGAACTAGAGTTACCGAATAGTCTAAGTATTTCACCTATATTCAACATTGTAGATCCTCATGAGTATCATGAACCAGAATTCAGGAAGGATAGTGTTCCAAACTTGCAGAAACAGTTGCCCTGGAAGGAACCAGATCAAATTGAAGATATTTTAGACAATAGAATTGGGCCTAGTACGTGCAGCAGTCAGTGTAGACACATAAAATTAATATTTAATTAATTTAAGCCTGTCAACATAATTAATTGACTTAATTGTGTTATCCTTATTTTTCTCAGTGTTAATTAAATCTAATTTAATTAATTCTATCACTATTGTCCAATAATTAATTTATCAAATAAATTAATTATTCCCCTATTCTTCTAAAGTCCCCTCCAATAATTATTTCTTCTAAACCCACTCAGTTAATTAATTCTAATTAATTAACCTAGTCATGTGATTCCTACAAATCACTTTTTCCTAATCCCACTCAACCTAATTAATCCTTCTAGAATCTCTCATAATCATGCTTATCATTATTCCTCAATTTTTAATTCCCACTCATGTCACATCAACATTGAGTCTCTCAAAGAAATTCAAATTTCTTTGAATCCCTCAATGCATCCTTATTTTGGAATTTTTAATTCCTCATTTCCCCCCTCTTTTCCCAAGGAATTTTATATTCCTGTTTATTTTCCCAAGGCACCCTTGATCCATGCCTTCTATCTCAAATCAATCTCAACCCTCCATAAGGAAATCAATCTTGGCCCTCCATTGGCCTCCTCCAATCTATAAATTGGATCATATTATCCTCACAAATCATCCACTTCTCATGCATGATCATGTTGCCTATTTCTCCTTGAATCCACTTCCTATATAGCATTCTCATGCTGCTCATTTTCCATTCTATTGTCTTCTATCTTATCCTTATCATGTCCTCATAATTCCTCAATCCAAATCTATTCATATTCCTTCAAATTCCCAAACTCAAATCCATCTCCTAATCCAAACCTATCTTGTTGAGCACAAGGAGATCAATCCACATTCACTAAATCTCTCTCCAGCTCTCCATTATTCAAACTTTGGAGCTACCAAAGTTTTTGGAGGCAAGGAGGACAAGGAGAGTTACTTGCAATGGGAACTTCAAGAGTATATTCCATTTATGTTGTTTTGTTTTCATGATGTTCTTGTTTAATCTTTCTCGATGTCTCATTTTAAATGGTTTTTGGTTTTATTGAATGTTAATCATGCAACAACTATTTTATTGTGAGACTATTAGTATAAGGAATATCTTGTGAAGTGGAAGGACAAACCAGTTGAAGATTCATCTTGGATTTCTCGGGAAGAGAAAACTGCCTTGGTTTTCCTCTAACCCCAGCAAAGTGAGAGGCTCAATTTTTCACTAACCTTGGATGTCTGATGTAGGAGCATCCTCATTTCATAACAATCTTGCATCAACCAAAAACATTTTCCTTTCTATTTTATTTTTTGTTTGCAGTTTCAGTTTCCTTTCTATCTGTCTCAGTTTTGGCTCACCAGATCCTATGGAGTTGGATTATACTTGAATACTTGATCATCTTTCTTTCTTCCAGACCACATTTCATTTGGATTACTTTCCGGCAAGATATCGCTATCGACTTCCATGATGGTTTCTTGTTACCAGATTGGTAGTTCTTTGTTACCGATTGCTTGGACCTATTTTGGTGATCTACCAAAACCCATTCCAAAGCTTGCAAAGCCTTGGGCGTTGATTTTGATGTTCCTTGGCATGTGGTCGACCTTCTATGTTTCATCCTTTGGATTTTCCAGAGGAATCTCTTGGTGGAGGCCGACCTTGTTATTTTCATGTTAGGTCTTGTTCTTTGGGTTTTGATCCCTTTTGGGCCGACTGGATCCTTCAGATCAATATATATATTTGTAATTATGCATTTGAATGCAACAAGCAGAGAATCAAGTAGCTTGACTATGCATAGAAGTTAGATCTTTGTATTCAAGTTCCTCATTGTGACCTATTCTACCAGGCCTGTGAGTCAGTATGTTGTAACCCAGTTGTTATCAGATGGATGTAATTTGATTTCATGCAATAAAAGTATCTATTTTACATTGCCTCCATCATATCTTTGTGTTTCCATTGTCTTTACTCTTGTTGATTGGTGATGTAGAGCCCTTCTCACACCTAGGGATGGGTCCCAAAAGGTTTGGTTTAGACCCTTCAAAGGATAGCAAGGATCCTACAAAAAGGACTCCACACCTTAAAGGTTTGAACTACTCTCAACCCCATAAGTCTAGCACCTACTCAACATGAGTAAATGGCTTCAACATCTCCAAATCAACTCAACATGACTCTTTCTCTTGGGGGGCTTGGATTTGGTCAATTCATGATACCTAGGAACTATTCCAAATATTGGTTTCAGGCTTTGGCACCAATTCCCTATACTTCCTTTGGAAACCTACCCTCTTTGCTAGTAGCCCTCTTTTATGGTTATTTTGCCCTTAACTCCAAAATCTTGAACTCAACCTGACAAAATATTTACCATTCCAGATACCCTTTATGAAGTTACACTTATCCCCAAAAGGGATTGGCAAGATCTACAATCTAAAGGGTCTAAACCCTTTAGAAGCCTAGAGGCCTAAATAGGGCTAATAGGCTTCAATTTACATTGCAACTCCTATTTCTAGACTCTCAACCATAAAACCAATTTCATGAGCATTTGGGGGATAAAAAATAACCTCTAATTCCAAGGTTTCACACCTGGAATCTACTGCTATAAGATCTTAGGGTGACTATCCTAATTTTGTCCAAGGTAGTCACATGGAGATGCCTACCTAGGTTTGCTTCATGCTCTTCACAGCCAAGCCTCCCCTGCAAGTACCCATGGAAATATTAAAATAAACTAGCCAATATCTAGATGAGTGAGATGCAATATTAGGTGAAACCCTCACCAAACCCTGGATTTCTGGGTTACAGACAGTAAATCAAAGGGTTCTCACTGCTCATAGAGGATCAAGACCTCAAACCACCACCAAATGTTTTTTAACTCAATCCTCTACCTACTCCATGAAAAAAAAATTCATAATCAATCTGTACAATGATGTGCAAACAACAACAAGATCGGGTTTATAGGGAAAAACTCAGTTTTTTATCTTATTATGCTTCCAAACTTCAATCACCAACTACTCTGACCTTGTGAATCATGTCCACAAGGTATGTAAGCCTTCTCCAAATGGTTTCCAACCGAATTTAAAGAGTTTGGAGCCATTGAGAGGCTTACATCAACTGAATTTCAAAATGTTGCACTTTTGCTTCAAAAGTTGTCAACCAAAATAAGTTTGGGATCCACACAAATTGGATCAACCAAACACCACCTAAACACCCTAAAATCCTTCAAACTATCAAAACAAACATTATTCTACCCCTATTTACCAAATTGTCCAAATTGGCTTATCAGGATGCCTAATTTGAGACATTGGTTTACAAAGTAGGGTCCTTATTCAAAACATGAAAATGCATCAACCAAAGACCTTCAAAATGATCCTAATCCTCATCATTTGATCCATGAATGGATTTTTTAAGAGTTTCCCATGCACCAATGGGTCTGGATTGATTATTTGAGGTCCCTCCTCACTGGTGACTACTTACCAAGCATCACCCTTCAGGATGCAATCACTGAGTCACCAAGTAGAACAAAGAAAACCAAAACTCTCCATCATCTAATGAGAAGTGACTTGAGGGATCTCATGGCCAATATAGTAGCCCTGATACCAAATCAAGAAGGCGAAGAGCATTTTCCTCCAAAGTATCAGGTCTCCTACGTGAACCTTGACAAACAAACAAAATGGAAAGAGATAGCCTCCTTCAATGCTACCACCGCCACTATAAAGACGATGATAAAAAGGAGCATAAATCTAAGAAAGAAGGTAAGGCTGAGCTGCAATAATACAAACAACTGCTCATGGAAATGGTAAGACCACTAGACTCAGGAAATGGGAATTCTCAACCTTCTACATCAGCATTGTCACAGGAAGAAATTAGAGCATTGTATGCAATGAGAAAGAAGGCAACTTCTATTGACACCTGGACTAGGGATCAATTGAGTAAAATAAGAATGTTCCTACAAGAGACCATGGATATACATGAGGATTCTTATTTTCTTGAAAAGGGTATGATCCTTCCCTCCACCCAATGGGAGGTCCAATCTACTAAGCTTGCAAAACAAGTCAAAGTGCTGAAAAAGATTTAGAATCTAGGTGAAGATGTAATTAATAAGGAATATTTACTAGGAGGAGAGGATTTTAGTGTTTTGCAAGACTCCATCAATGCCCTAAAATTCAAAAGGGATACTTTAGATCAATGTAGAACCAAAGTAATGAAAAGGCATCCACCTCTTCTAATCCTCGAGGAATATGAAAAATATGTGGTGAGGGTGCTAGGAAAAAATGGATTGGAAGTCCTTCAGATAGGCTTACTCAACCCAGAGGAGGTGTTCAAGTAGAGGGAAGCATATAAATCTAAAAAAAAAAAATTCAATGGTTGAATTTGATACTAGTCTTATAGAAAGATACATGTACCTCATTCTCCAATCTTACTAAGCAACTCAAATAGTGGATATCCCAGTCAATAAGATGGAGTAATTGAAGGAGAGTCTGAGTTGCAAAGTCTCTCATTGAGTACTTATCGGACCCACCACAAGCCTCAATTGAATGTTGCCTTCAGAACTATTAGAACTACAAGAGAAACAAGCAATGAGAAACCAAATTATGCCAAGTGCACTCCCAAATTTAACAAGTAGGAAGTAACAATTAAAATTAAGGATGGTGTGATATGCAATTTTGAAAAATAGTTCATTGATGAGCGTGTTCAACATGCAAGATGTTGCCAAGTCAAGACGATGTTGCCAAGGGATGAAATTGCTATCACGAGTGATGAAAAATTTCTATCTAGCGTTATTCAAGTGAGGTTCAAAGGTGGTGACTTGCAAGTCAACCTACAACCTCCCCCATTTTGTAACTAAGTCATAGGCATTAGTTATTCTAGAATTATAGGGACTGAGGCCTATAAATGTAATGTATCAAGTCATTTGAAGGGCCTGAAGATTAAAGATTAGAGGCCATAGTTAGGAATTTTTTTTATATCACTTTTCTATTTCCAGTTTTAAGTTTTAGACATTGTTGAACTTACACATTACAAAAGGCCCATCAATAGAGATCACCAAGTGATAACAAGAAGTTTTGATTGCAAGATAGTGAGGACAACAAGACAACCTTTTTGACTTTGACAATATTTAATTTTTGGATGAATGGAGGTCTAAAAGACTGAAAATGTAAAAGCAACAATAATGATCTAATGGTTGATTGATCGAGAATCCTAAGGAATCAACCATAAAGCTCTTTCAATAT
Source organism: Cryptomeria japonica (assembly GCF_030272615.1). Lineage (NCBI taxonomy): Eukaryota > Viridiplantae > Streptophyta > Pinopsida > Cupressales > Cupressaceae > Cryptomeria > Cryptomeria japonica. The sequence goes on along the minus strand of NC_081412.1, from coordinate 183,868,968 downwards.
CTATGACCAAATACAGGAAAATATATTAGATATGCAATAATATATGCCATAGATGCGTTATAAAAATCCAAATACATGGCAATAATATCCAAAAACATGTTGATAATGCTTAGATATGCATTTTTACAGATCCACAAACATGACAATAATTCTCAAATATGTTTCAAAAAGTCTCAGATATGTATTTTTACTGAAAAGTTCATTTTGCCTAATGTCTGTCCAAATCTGAATATTGTTTTTGGGTATCAGTGACCAAATTTGATTGTTTAATGATAAATGTGATAGGAAAAAATTACACATTGTAATGGTGCAAAAGTGACCTTGCAAAGGGAAGATATACATTCCCTTGAGAGCTAATTTCACAACATACATTAAGATATCTCCAACTAGTGAAACTGGTGAAGATATCTAATTAGATAAATTGAAAGAGAAGACACGTGGAGTATTATGTCTAAGACTAAGCGTATTGGTCAAGGATTCCAGTGCGGTGTGCTATAGTCTCATACGGAACGTGAACAAAAAAGACTTAGAAACATAAAAACTCGACTCTGTGTTCTTTAGATAACCTATACACATGAAGAAGAGAAAAATGTCGGGGGTTCTGTTTAGAGGCCTTCCTCAATTAGACCCCCGTTTTGGTGTTTCTACCTCCATGAACAACCTAGATAGATAGATAGATCAAAAGATAAAGAGCTAGAATGATAAAATGATTAAATAGATAGGGAATGTGATAAATATCAAGATGTACATAGACAAGATAGATGGAATGATAGAAATCTATTACCCAAAAGGCTTGATAAAGCCAAGAGAGTTGCAAAATATTATTATGAGAGGTTGAGAGTGTTGTAGAGAACTAGAGATTGTTGTAGAAAGTGAGAGAGTCAGGAGAGATTGGTTGAACAACAAAAAAAGAGAGGGGGAGAGAGAGAGAGAGATTTAATAGAGAGAGAAGATGGATTTATAATGAAAGAATGGGAGGGAAAGAAGAGGCTAGTGATCCATTTAGGAGATTCTGAGCAGTTTCCACTGACCAAAGTAGATGAAAAGTGTCAAAATGCACAAAACTGATATTTGAATGTTAAGATTTTGTAGAATGAATGTGTGGTGCACAGACTTCCATGCAACATGCTAATATCTAGATGAATCATGCCCAAAAATGAGAAGTGGCAAGAGAAATACGCGGCTAACATGAAACAAAATCTAAAGGATAGGTACTAAAAAGATGTCCTGAGGATATTGAGAGGGAAAAGACCGATGTAAGGGCTGAAATGAGCCTACTCAAATGCTAAGGGAATGGACACTAAAGTGGCTACAAAAGTGTAGGTGGAATTGCAAAGGGGTACGCAATTTTCTACTCTACATTTTTCCCCCACTTTAGCGGGCTTATGAATCAACATGAATATGCACGCTAAAGGAAATCTATTAAACATAAAATAACATCATGATCTCAAAAGGATACTGTAGAGGAATTAGAAAAATATTCAAGCCAAGGAAGGATGCCTCGAAGTTGAAGACATACAAAACAAATGCATTAGACAAATAAATCTACACAAGACAAGGTTAGAAAGTGAAAACTCCCAATATGATGGGGTTAGATCATGATAAACATATAGATATACAAATAAGAACATGGTTAACACACACATGAAGGAACTTAACAATCAAACTAAAATTTTTGAGTCAGTAAAGTGAAAGAGACCTCGATATAAAAGGTTGTCTCAGTACTATGAATCACCCATAAAATACAAGAAACCACACATAGAGGAATTCTATAAAGTTGAGAAGAATGCAACGATCAATTGCCTCAAGGAAGAATGCACCCAAAAGTTAGAGAAGGAATCGATGTTGAAGAGATAATACATGATCCAAACACTAGCTTGCTCTATGGCTAGAGATCATGTAGATGGTAATCATTAAAAAGATAGATCACAATCTAGCAAGTTGTGTTATGCCAGGTGATCAAAGATTAGTAGCACCAACCTCACTATGAAGGAAAGCTACTACCAAAAGATAAGTAGATCCAACCTTGCTATGAATGAAAACCACTACTGATAGAGAAAAATAGATGATATATAGGACCAACCTCTAGGGTGAGAGATAGACATGCACCTCTGAGGGTGAAAAAGAGATGATAAGAATGCATAAATAAATGGAATGTGTAAAAGAACAAGGTATAGGTAAACCTCAATATCACTTGTTGTACAAAGAAGAAGAAGAAGAAGGTGCATCAATAGATGAAGATATATTGACACCCAATTGATGAAGTTGTTATATTATGTTTGTCAAGGCCTTACATTCACTTGTGGAATGGCCAAGCACTTGATGATATGCACAAAAAGAATATTTTTCTTTATTATCCTTATGAAACTTCTTATGTGTAGGAGGAGTAAGAAAAATCAAGTGGGCTTTAAGAATCCACAAAAAAATTAGCTCTTGGCCAGATAAAGGATGAGGAGTAGGAAGAAACCCTTTCTCTTGGAGAGAAGAGTTTGACTGCTCACAAGAAGAAGAAGACATAGGAACATTAGAGAATGAAGGGGATGAAGACAAAGGAGAAGCTTTGTAACCTAAACCCTTTGTAAAAGAGTGTAATTTTGATTCTAAAGGGACCTTAACTCCTTCATCCATGTACCCAAGACTATCTCCTTTGTATCCAAACTTGGAAGAAATATTGAATCCTAGACCATAACATGATTGCAACTCCTCCAAAGGGGGAGGATCACCTTCAATGGTGTTCACACGATCTTGTGATATAGAATAATAATAATCTTTGGTAGTGGGTGTGAATGATACTTTTGGAATGTTAAGGTGGATAGGGTTGACTTTATATTCTCCAATGGAGGAGCTTGTAAAGTCTAAGGATCCCAAATCATCACCAAGAAATGCATTTGATTGAGAAGGAGTAGAATTAGGACTTTCTATTTTAGGAGGATATTCTTTAGGGACAACCTTCTCAAGGGTTTTCTCTTTAGGAGGGTCCATGTCAATATTTTTCATCATATTAGAAGATAAAGATGGAATATAGTTCTTAAAAGTAGGTGTAACTAAGGCATGACTAGCTGCTGCAATTTAACATAAGTACATAGCTTCAAGATCATCCTTGATTGTAACTACCTGATTGTTAGCAACAAACTTAATAGAATCATGAAGGGTAGAATTGACCACTCCTAAATCATGAATCCAAGGTCTACCCAAGAGAAGATTATACAATAAAGGTCCCGGCATAACATGTACCAAGGTTGGAATAGTAATTGGTACAATCTTTATAGGCAAAGTAATAGTGCCCAAATTGGTTTTACTAGTATTATCAAAACCACATATGAACATAGAAGATGTTGAAAGAGAATTCCTATCCATTTTGATTTTGGGCAATAGGTCTAGGATACAAACATTAAGTGTCGAGCTAGTATCAATGAGAGTCCATTTAATACTGACACCGTTAACATAAATAATTATCATTAATGGATCTTCTTCATTTCTAACTTCGAGAGGTGGGAGTTCATGTGGATAGAATATGATATTTGGTGAATCTGCACGAATATGATCCATCAATGCATTTAAATTTGAGGGCCTAGTACAATAAGGCAATAATATCTTGTGAAGAGCTTCTTAAAACATACCTTGATAAAATAGAGTAGTCTGAAGTAAATCCCAAAGTGAGATCTTACCGGGAGCAACACAGAGTTGCTCAATAAGATTGCAATCACTAGATTTCTTAACTAAGGGCTTATGTGATAACTCAATGATGAACCACTAGTACCAAACTAGTACTGAGAGGGGGCGGGTGAATCAGTACAAACACAAATACAGTCCAAAACCGGTTTGACAGCAAACACTCCGAATGACTGATAAACAGAGATACCGGTAAAATAGAGTGCAACCAGTAACATCCAGTATAGCTCAATCAGTCATGAACCGGTCACTCAATAAGCTTTTTTCTTAGCTCAATACCACATTATCATAATATTCACATGCATGAACTAGTAGACTTAACCATCAAATCTTCACAACAATGAGTTCAATATGTTTTATAGACAGGCATAAAACATAGAACCTTCATGTGCATAACAAATAAAACAAAGCATCACAAGACAAAAGCATTTCACACGACACACATATTTTTTCATGTGGAAACCCAACTAGGAAAAACCACAGTGGGGATGAATACCCACAAGCTGCTTTTTGAACTCTTTAGAAGTCTGCTTTGTTAGGAGCCTTGTCTGGTTAAGAACATTACAATAGGTTCTAGTAGGAACTGATCTTGTTAGGGATCACCCAGTTAAGCGTTAAACCCGGCAGGGTCACCTTGTTAGAGGATTTTAAGAACTCAATAGCTGAAAGGATCTCGTAAGCTTCTCTAGCTTCTCAGAACTCTTTAGCTTCGAGTTACCCGGTTAAGGGATTTGAAACAAGCCAGTTAAGACCACCTGATTTAAGGGATTTTGAATCAAGCCAATTAAGGCTACCCTATTAGGGGATTTTACAACTGTTGAAGTGGTTAGAGATCAACAAGTATTACAATGATCTGTTGACAGCACTCAATGCTAATGCAGATCCATTTTGGCTCCTCTTCACCTTCTACACATTCACTTTGTAGATATCTCTTCTCTCCTTTGGTCTAGCAAGAATCACGTATCACTTCCCTTGGATACACACTCACAACTTTTGCCAACAACCTTAGATAGAAACCTAACATTGACCTTATAGGGAACATATAGGTCGGTAGCAAAAACCCTAAACCCTAAACCTGTTAGGTTGAGCAATTCAAATGGTTTGATCTTTAACCATTGAATCATACTGCATTAAATGCACCAGTCTTGAGTTGATCTCAAGATATTCTCCATCATCCATTATCCACCGTTTTCATGGTGGTTGATAACCCATCACGCGTTATCACCATTTGACAGACTTTGCACATTCCCAAGGTAGATAGGAATAGTCTTCTTCATGCAAGATCCTTCACGCACACAGAGTTTATGTGGCAACACGATCTGTCCTCCATCATACTGCTAACTCATCACACAAAGATCACCGATTGAGTCACACAGACTTGAGATACTCCAACCAGAAACCCTGAAGTGGAAGTTGCCTTACCAATCAGTAGTCATACAGTGCTTCCATGTGTTGGTTCCCATAACTGTATGCCGGTTCACCTTGAACAAATGTGTTGCTTCACTTTGGCATATACTAGTTCACACATATGCCGGTACCTCTTTCTTCACTTGTCACATGTGCCGATTCACACTATGTCTCATATTGACATCAATGACAACATACAATATCATTATGTCTTCATGCCGGTTCACATAATGCCAACATTATGTGCTCGAGGAAGATCTGGTTGAGAAGGTGGTAAAGAAGTATTAGATGTTGGCAAAAATAATGAAGGAAAACTGAGAGGGGGATTGAATCAATTTTTACCAGATTAAACCATTTAAGCACAATCATAGTTAAGATCAATAGAAATAAGAACAAAAATAAACACAATAACAACAACGCACATAACACCAAGATTTTGATGTGGAAAACCCGATTAAGGGGAAAACCATAGTGGGAACTATAGATAATATCTACACTTTTGAGGTTTTATGATCAAAGAATTGATGGAAACATGTCAAAATTAGCCCAAAGGAGATTCAAACCGATCAAAGGTGAGAATAACCAAAAAATCCAATTTTTGGTATTTCTCCTATTTTTAGTATTTTGAATTTTCGAAGGCCTTCGGAGCGAAATTTATGGTCAAAATTATTCCCGGTCCTTTAACACAATGGTCAAATGCATGGTGTTAAGGGACTAAAATTAGACCTTTTGAAGACCTTTCTAACAATGTAAGCAGCTTAGGATTTTGAGCATCGAGCAAAAATTTGTGCTCCCGCCAAGTCAAGACCAATTTGTTGTTGTTCATGGGAGTAGGTACAAGCGTGTCACGTGCCAGCATGCCACAAATTTTAACAAGCCCATGGCATCTCAATATATAGAAGGCGCGTGAGGGTGCCACATGTCAGCAATGTGGGGTTCTCAAAAGCGAAGGGAGAAGAAGGCTCTAAAAGCCTCGCTAGTGTGCCACGTGTTGACAAAGCGGAAGCTTGAGCATGTTTTGAGCTCGGGGAGTTTTCAAAAGCATGCCATTGTTTGTTTCAAAGGCAGAAGGCCGTAGGATGAACTGTGTGGAAAAACTAGAGAGTGAAAAAAGGGACGTAAGCAGAGGCCCGTGTGATCAGGCAGTTGCAACAGAAAAAGGAAATTTCTAGGTGGAAACCATGTTGCACATATGGAAGAAAATAATGATGCAAAGATCAAGCTCGTGATAGCTGCAACAACCTCCATGATGATGGTGGACATGCGAAAGATCTGTAGGAACTTTGATCAATTTCAACTACCATTTCAAATGAGAGAGGTTTTCTCTATATATGCTTACACGTGCATCGTAAAAGGGGTTACCAATTGTTTTACCAATTTTTAAAAAAACTCAAAAAATAGATAAGAATTTAGTTCTGACCTTAGCATTGTAATTAGTCAATTGATAGAAATAAAAACATATCCAATTATGCCCAGTTTTCCTTGGTTGTATGTTTATTTATGTTTTATGGATTAATTTACAGCTCTGTGTCATTTCAAATGAACGTAGCTATGCAACACTGCCAGAAATCTCTCCAAGACCAAGTGTAACATGCTACACCACCAAAAATGCCGCATAACACAAATAATATCACTGGACCCATTAGATATTCAATACCATGCACAAATATCCATGTAGACCATAAAAACAAATAGGAAACAATTAGGAAAGACCAACAAGCATGTTAGAATCATTTGCAATAGCTACACCAACACCACTTAATCAAATCTTTATCGATCAACACGTTGATACTCAAGAACACTTAATAGCAGAAATTTAGATCAGGGAGATAACTTGCGGAGCACCAAATCATGAACCATCTAAATTGAAGGTACACATGAACATCGCAAACACTCTCTCAAATCCACAGCCAAATATATGATCATATCGGAGCTCAACAAATCAAACACAAGAACACTGCAACATAGCCAACTCAACTAATTGTAATCACTAAAGCACCAAAACATAGGAATATGTTGACATCAATGACAACAACATGTCCTAGCAGCAACAATATCCAACAATCTCCCCCTTTGGCATTGATGGAAACATATGAATATGAAAAACAATCAATGCAAAGAAAGAAATCAACACCAGCAATCTCCAACAAAGCTTCAAATATAAGGCAGTTTCTCACATGATTGTCTCCCCCTTTGACAACAATGCCAAAGACATAATACAAATCATTATTGTCTCTCCCTTTACCAGATAATCTCTCCCCTTTTAGAGAAAATTCACAAATCTGAACATCTGAACCATACACTGATTACTCTAGTTGAGTAGTAGCACCAACTCATCAATCCAGATAAGAAGATAAGAATCTGAAGTCCACCGGATTGATGCATCTCAATGCATATAGTTTTCATAAAGTCGGGCAGAAACCCCTAACTTGTCTCTCAAATATACAAGTGTATCTGCAGGCAAAGTTATAGTAAAAATATTTGCAATTTGATCTTTTGTAGATACATACTCCAATCTGACTTCTTCATCACTGACTTTCTCCCTCAAGAAATTATTGTCACCAAGGATTTGCACCTGATGCAAGTATGAAAAACCTGCAATCTGGTGAAAAAAGGGACTACCCTCAGGTTGTGGGTATCCTATTATGAGAGTAGACCTCCGAATTATAGGTTGACTCCTCTTAAATCACCTAAAACTAACTGAAACTGACTTTGGAAAAGGGATAGAAGGATATTCCTAAAACTGAAAATTAAACTACTAAGGTGATCCACCAATGACTGAAAATGATCTAAAATGCTTTCAAACTCACAAAATGCTCAAGTATTGAAGCTATGCAATCTCACAACTCTATTACTTATGCCTGCAAAAACGATTCTTATAAAAGGCTTTGACTTTCTAGTGTATACAAAAAGGAGAACAATTAGGTTGTCGCAATTTTGATGCAAAAGAGTGAAAAGACTAACATAGACCTGCACTATGATATAACATTATTAGCATTCAACATTGAAGGAATCTTATAAAATAAAGGATAACAGAATATTTCACCATAAAACTCACAAACAACACTTGAAAAAAAAGAATAATATAGGAGAACAAGCTTCTTTACAAAGAAATAGAAGCTATCTGCATTCCAAAAAAATTGCATTCCTATGTTACTAATGATTTACAGGAAGGTTTTCTATAGGGATGTGTGGTGAGTTTATCTTTGTTCCACATCTTCTCTTGAACTCTTTGATAGATTTCTTATCACTGTATTTTGAAGATTTATTGCACACTTGTAAAGTGATTGCTATTTCAGATTTTGCTTCGACTTTGTAAATACTGCTATTGATTGTCCTAAGAATCATTGTTCTTCCATGCTTCGAGGTATGTTTCTATAGGCCTAAGAGACAAGTTTGTTCCTTACCATAATCATCACCAAGGTAGTCTCAAAATTATCAAAACAAGATTTTGTTGTTTAGTTTCTCTAGACGATGTACATTTTGTAATTCCTTCCCGCCTTTACCAATTTTTCACAGTGTACTAGTATCCTTCTATAAGTGAAATTTAATGACTATTTTCACTATATTCACCCTGTCACTACAACACTTAGGCTTTCTATTATACATGAGGTAGGTGGAATTAGTGCATAGAACTATCATTCTGACTACATATTTTGATCATTGTATCCCAACCCTTATATGGTGTATCCATGTTCCTCTAAGAGCTGCTCAATTACTCACTATCTTCATGTGCTTTTATAGTTGCTATTGTGCCTAGAGAATGTCATTGTCTTTTGAAAACTTTTGTGGCCTGCCTCATTATGATAGATGTTATGACTATGGCTTCCATTATAACTTGGAGTAAGGTATACTATCCTTTTATAACTGTAATAGCACCATGTATGCTCTGATATCATCCTTTGACTTGAAAAGAAAGCCTCATATGACTGCCATTTGATCCTTTTAATATGTAATCTGAATAAAAGCTTTACTTGTTGTCTTTAATATTCTTTAGAATGACTATGAAGGTTGCTCACAAAACCTATGACATGTGACTATTGATTATGGAGAATCAAAGGTGTGGACCACATCTTGAACATTTATCGTCATGATTGCAACACAATCATCTGCATATTAAACTCTCCTATAGCTAAGGCTACTTTTTGTGTCATTAACCTTTGAAAATCCTTTGATATCTATCCCTTCTTTATGCTTGAAGATATTATTATCATGTCACCTGCTCCCTTGATAGTTGACACTGTTGTTTGATTTGTCATTTTCATGATTAGATCTAATGAATGCCTTTTACTTAAGGGTACACATATATCATGCCTTGAATACAACAAAAGATTCATTGTATTTTATACTTAGCTGATTATGCATTGCACCTTTGATCACGGTGTATTGAAGGAGACCTTTCTCAATGATTGTATTCAACAACATTGCCATGGTGTGCTCTATATTGGTTTCTCTAAGAGTTGAAAGTTCTTTTGTTGGTATCATTGTTTGACAATGAATTTGTCCTTAACCTCTCCCATTGAGAATATGCAATTCTCATTGTCATCTAAGATCCTTCTTTCATATTGAATGATCTAAATGATGCATTGGCTCTTTAAGGGCAGCTTGTTGAATTTGTCTATGTAGTTGTTTTATGTCTTATGATGATTGTATTTGCATTTTGAAGCTACTTTGACTGTTATAATAGTGCTAGATGATTGCAATAAGACACTTCCTCTTGTTGTTGCTATGATATTATAAGCCTCTCACTGTACCTGTCAATTCATTATCTGACATCAATTATGCCATTGAATTTGATACTCCCCTATATTCAGATTGTTACTATTTTTGTTGACCTTGGGACTATCACAACTATTCATGAAGTTGTTTCCTTCATTTTGTTGTTGTTGAATCTGATCATTATCAATTCTCTTGATCACTATTTCAATCTTCTACTGCATCTTTGCTAGAGACTGATATTTGGTTTCTTTGATAATGTTCTTTCTTTAACTGTGAATTATGAACTATCTTAATTATGAGCTTGAGGTTTATAATGCATAAGGCCTTGGCCTTTGTGGGATCATCTACAGTGATCATAAAAGTCTCTAAACCATGCATTATGGGACTGTACTGGTCTTGCTATTATAAGATCATACATTCACTGTCTCTATTGGACGCTATTATGTCTTGTGACAATGAACTACATTTGAATGATATGACTGATCTTAGCATAATTTACTCCACTATGATTCAACTTTTAGGCTTCTATCTTTCATTTGATTTTAACATTGTTCCTATCATGAAGATATAATTTATTGTATGAGTCATATAGACTCCTCATAATCCTTTGAATATCCACTATTTCATTTGTGATTGACCATAAAAGTGATTTATTTTCTATGACTTAAAATGGGAATGAGTCCCTTTATTGGTTTGGATGCTCTTTTGTTGGACTAGATCTTTTATGATGAGGTTGTAACCTTAATGGCCCGATGACATTGTGGTTGTCTCAGATCACTCTTTTGAGTTGACACAAGCTTAAACTAAACTTTTAAAACTTTAAAACCTCTATCTCTCAACCTAAGAACACTAATACACACATATTTGTGTGCTCAAAAACCATGACCACGTCATTGATATGATTGTCCTAATGATAAACTTTGCCACTGATTTTGATGATGATTATTGGTTTTGTCTTGCAGTGATGACTCTTGTTTCTATGCTCACCATCCTTTCTGTTGTTTCTACTCATCTTATCATTGCATGTTTTGAGTGCTTGAGGCCTTTTCGGGAATTTTTATTGTTGTATTAAAAAAATAATTAATATTGATCATTTGTCATCACTGGAGTGAACATCATATCTTCTCTTTGTGATAACTGTCTTTTTTGAGTCTATTTATTGCACTTAATGTCAATAAGCTTGAGATCCCAATGTTTGGAGTGAACATATTCATTGTCCCTTCATAACAATGACTATGTATTATTCTAAGGGTCATCTATTATTACTCACAAGTTGTTCTTTAGCCATATTCAAGAGTTATTCAATCTCACTATGCCCTTTCTTGTATCAATGGCTGCACTTATAGTTGTTTAATAATCATTATCTAATTGGCACACACAATGACATTGTCATGACCATGGATACCATTAGGCTCTAATTTTTGCAATATTCTTTATTTTTGTGATTTAGAGGTCACTGCTCACTGTATTGGAATTATATTTTCTTTGCTTTGTCCACTCTTCAGGGAACTACTCCTTTTTTTCCTTACTCATTCATGGTTTCTCCATATTGTTTTGAATCTTTGTTCATTATATTTACTGTGAGAATAAGATGTTGTTGATGCCATTGTGTCTTCATGGCCTATGTATACTACTCCCACTTGTTTCGATACTGCTATAAGCTATGTACCGTGTCTTGACAAGGACTACAACTTCATTACGAGATTGTCTTATCTTTATTAATAATTTTGAGTGACTAGTCTTTTAATATAAGCTCTTTAACATTTGTGCTTGATGATTCGGGTGACAGGCTACTGTAAATTTTATGTCATTACAAATCTTTGTGACTACCATTTTGTACCATTCGTTGACAATCATAATTGTGCTTGGTGACTATGTCTTAACAATTTATGGCCTTCTTCATATCACTTATACCTGGAGTCAATCAAATTCACTATATAGTTCTTGGTTAAATGCTCATCATGACTTTACTCACTATAGTTTTGAAGTTGTCCTTATTATTATCAAATGTTGTAGAAGTTGTGAGCTCATCTTTTGAAGTCTTATAACTGAGCCATTATGTTTTGATCCTGAATACTTTGAGTAGTGATATTTGTTTGTATTTGTGTGCAACTTTATCACCGCTTCTTTCTTGGTGAATGACTGTAAATACTTTGTATCTATGTTCAATAGCTTTGATGTGGCTATTTCTTGAGTTGTGCTCAACCCTTGTGGGAGACATATTTTCCACCACTTATGTAAAATTGATGAGCAACATGTTACTTTTCCTGTAACTGCACATGAAGCAAACAAGTTAGACAAAAATAGTGCATTATTTGATATCATTTCAATGATTTGATATGATATTTTCTTTCCTGAGCCTGTGCAACATACTAGTTGTTGTTATGCATATGAGAGATAGATTGTATGTTTTCAGATGCATGTGCAGATAATGAATGATGGCTCTCATTTCTCTAAAACTATATTTTAGTCAAATTCAGGTACTCGGGTTAGCAAGGAGGCAACAAACTAGATGCAAGATGGCCAAAAGACTACAGATCCACAAAACAACTTAGAGAGGACTTTTCAATAAATATTATATATTTATACATTTATATCAATAAAGATTACTTTTTTTCTCAAAATTTTGTGTACTCTCTCTTATGCATCTGCATTCTGTTCAATGCATAGCAATATTTTGTCTTTATTTTATGCATATGAATGTAATACAACATAATAGAAATGCATCTTTTGTTTATAAAACACAAAATCCTTACCTGATTGAGATTGTTAGCAAAAATAGGTAACATTTCTTGTGACATCTGCTATATGATTTCCTGCTAAACATCTTGACTAGCTGCCTTATGCTTTCCATTGGGCACAGAGTCATTGAAACTTGTAGAAAGCTGAAAAATACATCTCATAGCACTGCAAAAACTTTCTTTCTCTCTCAAAACTTATCCTAACCTATTGAGTGTAGGTGTGCAGTTAATGTAAGTGAGATTAACACCTTACTATCATGGATTTTACATGTGTAATTGACATATTAGGGTAGGGAAACAACAAAATTCTCCTAATTCACTACATACTGTTATAATTCAATATAGCTATAAAGAGGAGATACTTGTTGTGTGTGACATGGAATACCTAACTTCTCTATTTCATATAATGAGTAATTTCCTCTAGTAACTACAATGCATTACAACAAGAAGCAAAAATCCTTATAACTCCTACAGAATTGTGCACTAGGAACTTAGTGAAATAAAATTGCAACTAAACCTACTCTAACCTAAACTAACCAGCATCGAAACTAGTCAAACAAAACCACCGACCGGTTTTGCAAAATAACACCCCTTTCTAATCAACAATTGATATATTACATGGTTATATAATGTTGAAAAGATATGAAACTCAAGAAGATATTCACTAAATTGTTGTAATGCTACATGAAAGATCCAAATAAGCTCACTTACATCTTGATTTTGATTATGTATATTGTCCTAAACTGGACAAGTGAGTTTAACTTGATCATGCTCAGTTGTAACTCCAAAGTCAGCTTCTTCTTCGATTGCATGTCCATGCTTGGGTGCAAGAACGACCTCTAATATTTTAGTGGTCTCCAAACTAGCTAAATATCTGATAGGACAACCTCTTGAATGGGAAAAAATAGAAATCCCACTGTTGGCCTCCTCATTGAGATCTTGAAGAGTAATATCCAAATTTTTCTCTTGCTCAACTTGAAAAAAACTTGTATAGCTATCTCAACCTCCTGAATACCCAAAATAGAAATTTCTCTTTCAAAAGAGGGAGGCAAATGCCCAAACAACGAGATAGCCTCTTCCGACACACTTTCAACCAATGCAACAACCTCTTGCTACTTTGAACACCAGAAAGGAAGTTGCTTGCTAAGATTATGCAAATCAACTTCATGGGAAGTTTTTTGACTTGACAGAATGGACTCACCCCCACCAAGGCCATTTTCTTCCTTTGACTCTACGTATGATTCTGCTAATTTATTGATACAAAAGGGGGTGAACATGGTCACTTCCACTTCTTGTTCTTGTTGTTTTTTATAATCTTCCTCCAACGATGCTAGCATAACATCTAGACATGAGCATAAAAACTTAATTTCATCTTGAAACAGATCCTCTTTATGCTTTTCATTGCATTTTTTTGTGAGAGGAATTATATTGAGCTCATGACCACTCTCTTGAGTAGTTAAAATCATACATATACCCTCCTCATCATGCTCAATAAAACATGGAAGATCATCAAATGAAACTATGAAATTATGGCCTTCAACACCTCTTTCAACCTTTTTAGGTTGTTGTCTTGAAACTTGAACCTGCAACTCACCACACTGCTTGATGTCCTCTTGTTGCTTTGAATCTTTATCCTTGCCAACAAAAGAAGGTAATTCATCAATCCAAGATGAAATTTTCTCCGCTGCAATAACCTTTTTCACTCCATCGCCATGTTCTTTTGGATGAACTATTGAGATATTTTCCCTGTTTTAACAGAACATGGAAGTTCATTAGTTAGAACATTCAAGGATTTATCTGAAAAAGTGTTCTCTTGTTCAATATTTTGTTGTTTTTGCCTTCTATATTCCACCATAGCTAAATGCAGTAAGTTTATATCTTTAGTCTCCTCCATATTGTGTGAGTTGTGATGGTTAATGGGCTGCTCTCGAACAGTAGGAATTGTTTGAATTTGTTCCTCTTTTGTACCAACTCTCTACTTTACAAAAATCTCTCCAAATAGCTGGCATTGATACTCTAAATAAGCTTGACTTATTTTCACCTAAGCAGACATGAGCTTCATCAGCCCCTCCTTAGCAGCTATAGACCCTCTTAAAATTGCATCCTTTGTGTCTTCAATCTTTGGTTACAAAAATAGACATGTTCAACCATTTCTTGTCGTTGCATAATGGTATTTTTCTACTTCTTGATGTCAACCAACATATCATACATGTGTGAGAACATCCTACTAACATCATTAATCTGCATAAGTTCAAACCCTTGGCTCAAAGCTCACAACACAGTCAAATTGTTGGAGCAGGTCCAATATAGTCTGGTAAGGATGCTTTGGAGGCTAATTATGCAAATAGTCATGCTAGTTAGCACCAAAAACCTCCTCCTGGGGCTGATTTTGATTATATATTGGTTGACAATGAGATTGAGCAAGGGCGAGAGGGTTAAAAACATGATGAGAATACTGGTAATTTGTTGTTATAGGATCATTTGGGTAAGAGCCAACATTTTTGTTAGTTGGATATGGTTGGTAAGAGGGTGAAGGAACAACATTAACATGGTATGGAGGATAATAATATGGATTTCCTTGAAAACTTGGCATCTTTAATCATTAAAAGAGCTAGAAACTAAAATGGAAGAATTGATTCAAAATAATATCAGCACTTGATCTTTGAAACTAGTTTATCTGAACCTTGAGTCATCAGGTGTGATGAATTTTTTCCTCCAAAGGCTGGAAACATTGTTGCTCACACCAAAACAACAGGCAAGGTGGTCTTCTATGAACTTAGAAAAGCTCAACAATCCCACTAGGCATGCCAAAAACTGTTGTCACTGGGGATTTGCACCTAATGACAGTGTGAAAAACCTGCAATCCCATGAAACATGGGACTACCCTTAGGCTATGTGTACCATATTATGAGAGTAGACCTTCAGATTATAAGTTGGCTCCTCTTAGATCACCTAAAACTAACTAAAACTTACTTTGGAAAGGGATAGAAGGATATGCATAAAACTAAAAATTAAACTACTAAGGTGATCCACCAATGACTGAAAATGATCTAAAATGATTTCAAACCCATAAAATTCTTAAGTATTGAAGCTATGCAATCTCACAACTTTGTTACTTATGCCTACAAAAATGATTCTTATAAAAGGCTCTAACTTTCTGATGTATATAAAAAGGAGAACAATGAGGTTCTCATAGTTTTGATGCAAAAGAGTGAAAACACTAACACAAACTTGCACTATGACATAACATTCTTAGCATTCAACACTGAAGGAATCTCATAAAATAAAGGATACCATAATATTTCACCATAAAAATCACAAAAGACACTTGAAAATGAAGAATAATGGAGAAGGAGAACAAGCTTCTTTATTGAGAAATGGGAGCTATCTGCATTCCAAATCTGAAAGTACTCATAAGGAATGAGTTACAAAAATCTCAAAATCCTACTGCCACAACAAATCTAAAAACTCAAAACTCAGAATAACTGAGTGACAAAAAGTCACTTATACAATAAGCCTCAAAAAATTCAAAATTTGAATTTCGACTCCAAAATGATGAGTTGTCAAAACTCCAAGCCCTTCCTCAAATCATGCACCTAATTGAAAGAAAAGTCCCTCAATATTGTTTAAGGAGTTGTCAAAATGAACAAACTCTTAGGGATCAAATGCAATTCAAAATCCCATCAAAAAGGGATGTAATTAACAGAATCCAGTAGTTAACTTCCTCAAAATACTCCTTGACTGAACCTTCGACTACTTGGACTCTCTAACTGGACTCAAACTAACAAATAGGTGCCAAAATCACCTAATTTCACTCTCATGTTTACAAATAACTCTAGTTACCTTCCTAAATATTAGCAAGACATCAAGCTTATATTAACCTCCTTTTGGACTAACTTTCAAGAAACAACGTACCCCACCTTGCATTAATAACATTTATTAAAGTGGTTTATTTTATCACTTTTAATAAAGTTTTACATATTTTAAAAATTGTAAGGAATAAAGGAGTTTTATAATAACCCTAAAAAACCTATCTTCTCATAAGTATTTATCAAACACTAAAAATAAATCATAAGTTAAAAGAAGATCATGACATGAAAAGTCAATAATTTTTTTCTAAAATGAAGGTAAAAAACCTTTCCTCTATCTCGGGCATCATTTAGGGTTGAAAACCCTAACACAAGGCAAAAATATAAATAACAATATTATCATTGTTTCACTTTGTTGTTCAAAATAAGGGTTTCTGCCATGAGATCCTAGCCACTTGGAAGAGTTTCAAAAAAAATTTCATTCCTGTTGTTACTGATGATTTGCAAGAAGGTTTTCTACAGGGATGCTGATGAATAATGATGAATAGTTAGTACCAAACAGGTACTAAGAGGGGGGGATGAATTAGTACAGACAAAAACTTTCCCTCAATCAGTTTGACTGCAAAAACTGCACTTAACTGGTAAATAGTAACACTGATCCAAAACAGGGTACTATCGATAAAACCAAGAATGATTATGACAAGTATAAACCGGTTATCAATTAGATCTTCACCTCACCTAACATCTCCTTTCCACTTCACTCATATGTATAAACAGGTAATACATCAGAAGTATAAAGACTACTGGTTCAACATGCATTATCACTTAACATAAAACACTAAACCATCACATGAAAAGCATTACACATGACACACTGATTTTTCACGTGGAAACCCAACTAGGAAAAACCACGGTGGGGATGAATACCCACAAGGTGTTGTTTGAACTCTTTTGAAGTCCGCTCTATTAGGAGCCTAGTCCGGTTAAAGACTTTTACAATAGGTTCTACTAGGAACCGATCATGCTAGGGATCACCCAGTTAAGGGATGGCTAAATACCCGGTTAAAGGTTAGAACCCTATTAAAGGTTACCTCGCAAGAGGATTTGAAGAACTCATTGCATTGAGTCACCCTGTTAAAGTATTTACACAAAAGCCTATTAAAGCTACCCGTTTAAGGGATTTTCCAACTACTTAAATGGTTAGAAGTCAACAGGTAATACACTGATCTAGTAACAACACACAATGCGAAGGCAGATCCACTTTAGCTCCTTTTCTTATACAATAACACTTTGTAGGGATCACCACACTTCTCCAATCTGGCAAGAATCAAGTATCGCTCACTGGGATACACATGTAACATTTGCCAACAACTTCAAAATGAAAAACATCATCGACCTTATAGGAAACAGATAGGTCGGAAGCATAAACCCTAAACCCTAAACATTTAGGTTTAACAATTCAATCAATTCAATCTTGACCGTTAATCACACTACATTGAATGTAACAGTCTTGAATATATCTCAATACATTCTCCAATGTTCATTCTTTGCCACTTCAGGAAGTAGATAACCCATCACGCACTTTCCACCGTTTACAGAGACTTTGCACATTCTCGAGGTAGATAGGATCAATCTCCATGCAAGATTCTCAAGGAAATCTTTCATGCACACAAGGCTGACGTGGCAACACTATTTGGTCTTCATTACAATGCTAACTCATCACAAGATGTCATCGGTTGAATCACATAGGTAATGCATCAACCGGAAACCCTGAAGTTGAGACTACCAATCAATAGTCATGCCAAATAAAACCCCGATACAAAACTTCCAAATACCGGTTCTCATTCCAACATACCGGTTCACCTTGAACAAACATACTACTTCACTTTTTCATATATGTATCGGTTCACACCATCATACCGGTTCTCTTGCCAATTTGCTCATATCAATATATCGGTTCATACTTCAGCATATTAACATCAATGACAACATACAATATCATCATACCGGTTTTCCATATATGTACCAATTCACATCATCATATCAGTTCTCTTGCCAGCTTTCTCATATCAATATACCAGTTTATACTTCAGCATATTGATATCAATGACAATATACAATATCATCATGTCATCAAGCTCTACACATATGCCAACAATCTCCCCCTTTGGCATTGATGGCAATATACAAAGTTATCTCTCTACTTCACATCTTCTCCCCCTTTGACAATAATGCCAAAGTGGAGGCACACACACATCTATGTTCCATAATGCTGCTCCCCCCAAGGAGTAGCATCCTTCAACACAACAATCCTAAAAAAGATTTGTCAATGCAAAACCTGACTGATGTGGAGTACACACCTTTAGTTCACCTCTTGAAGGGGCAGCAACCCTAATTCACCTCTTAAATAGGTAAATGTAGCCTTTGGTAGAGGCTTGGTGAATATGTCTGTTAACTGCTCCTTACTAGAAACATGCTCCAATACTACCTCTTTGTTCTGAACCTTCTCCCTCAAGAAATGATACTTGAGCTCGAAGTGCTTGGTTCTAGCATGCAAAACTGGATTCTTGGAAATATTAATTGCACTTGTGTTGTCACAAAATATTCTCACTGATTCAGATACAAGAACTTTGAAGCCACTTAATACATGCTTCATCCAGATTGTCTAGGTGCAGTTCATAAATGCTACAACATATTCCGCTTTTGTTGTAGACTGAGAGATACAACTCTGCTTCTTACTCATCCATGAGACTAGTCTACAACCAAGAAAGAATGCACCACCGGTTTTTCTCTTCCGGTCGTCCACACTACCAGCCCAATCAGCATCTGTAAACACTTTCAGGTTGAAACCATTACTTTATGGATACCATAATCCATAGTCAATAGCTCCCTTAAGATATCTAAGAACCCGCTTGACTACTACCAAGTGAGATTCTCTTGGGCTTTTTTGAAACCGTGCAGTAATGCCCACTGCATGTGCAATGTTCGGTCTACTATGTACTACATAGTGCAACTTACCAATCATTGATTGATATTCCTTCTCATCCACCAACACTGAGTCATTCTCTTTTGATAATTTACAACTGGTCACCATCACTGTACCAACCGGTTTGTTGTATTCCATGCCAAAGGTCTTCAACACCTCTTTGACATACTTGGACTGAGTGATAAAGATTTCATCTTTCGTTTGTTGAATTTGTAGTCTAATGAAGAACTTAATCTCTCCTATAAGTGACATCTCAAATTCCTTCTTCATCTCATCTACAAACTCATGACTCATCTTGTCATCTCCACCAAAAATTATGTCATCAACAAATACTTCATAGATCAAAATATGACCTCCTTCTGACTTCAAATAGATATTTCTATCTTCACTTGTTCTTTCAAATCCAATCTTTACAAGATGGGAGTGTAAGAATTCATACCATGCTCTAGGTGTCTGTTTTAATCCATACAAGTCTTTGTGTAGCCTACACACCATGTCACTATCTTCTGATAGGGCAAACCCATTTGGTTGCTCTATATACACCTCCTCTTCAAGTATTCCATTTAGGAATGCAAATTTTACATCCATTTGATATAATTTGAATCCCTTGAAGGCTGCATATACAAGAAGCATACAAACTTCTTCCAATCCAGCTACTGGAGCAAAGGTTTCTCCATAGTCTTCTCCTTCTTCTTGGGCATATCCTTTACACACCAATCTGGGTACCAAAGACCATGTACCATTCTTTTCTATCTGGTCAAGTTCCTCTTCCATTGCCTTGATCTAGTCTTCATCGTTATATGCCTCTTTAAATGTTTTAGGCTCAAATTCAGAGATCATGCAAGAATTTTCTCTGATCTTTCTTCTCGTAAGAATTCTTGCATCCTTGTCTTCTATGATCTGCTTTGGATCATGATTCAAATTTACGTACCTAGGAATGATCTTAGCAGATTCTTCTTGCTTTTCTTCTTCATCCTCATCTTCATCAGTATCAGCATCTACCGGTGTAGGAGCACAATTACTGGTGCTAGGTTGTTTTGCAACCGGTTCCCATAAGGTTACAACCCATTCATCTCCTACTTTCTCACTATCGGATTCCTTAGGTTTCTCAGAGGATTCATCAACTCTAACATTGATACTTTCAACAATTCTCTGAGTCCTATTGTTGAAACATTTGAGAGCTTTGCTCTTTGTGGAATATCCTAGGAATATTCCCTCATCACATTTTGCATCAAACTTACTCTAGTGTTCACTCCTCTTGATATAACATTTTCTTCCAAACACTCTAAAGTAGCTTACAACTGGTGTCTTACCGGTCCAATACTCATAAGGATTTGTATTCTTACTTTTCTTGATGAGTACCTGGTTCATAGTGTAGACTGCAGTGCTCATCGCTTCTCTCCAAAAAGTGTGAGAAACTTTTCCTTGGATCAGCATTGTTCTGGCTGCTTCAACTACAGTCTGGTTGTTCCTCTCTGCTAGGCCATTCTGTTGTGGAGTCCAGGGAGAAAACAATTTCCTCATGATGCCATTTTCTTCATAGTACTTGTTGAATTCATCGGAAGTGAATTCTCCTCCTTGATCAGTTCTTAGGCATTTAATCCTCTTACCACTTTCCTTTTCGACTAGTGCTTTGAAAGCTTTGAACTTTCCAAAAGCTTCAGACTTATCTTTCAAGAATGTGACCCACATCATTCTTGAGCAGTCATCAGTGAGAATCATAAAGTATCTATCTCCCTGCACACTCCTAGTTTTCATAGGACCACACAAATCAGTATGCACAAGATCAAGTAAATTGTCTGCAGTGAAAGATTTACCTTTGAAGGTTGAGGAAGACATTTTCCCTAGTTGACACTCTCTGCACAAAGGATTCTTTGGTTTGCTTAGCATAGGCAATCCTTTAACTGCCTTGATCTTACTGGCCTTCACAATGTTATCAAAGTTTACATGGCAGAGTCTCCTATGCCATATCAAGCTATCATCAAACTTAGCCATTAGGCATGTACTGATTTTTGCATTAAGGTGAAATAAGTTACCTCTGGTTTGCACACTGGTGGTCATCAGTTCACCACTCTTTCCTTTGATTTTGCATACTCCATCTTTGAAATCCAAAGTGAGTCCATTATCATTTAGCTGGGCAACACTCAAGAGGTTGTGTCTGAGACCTTCTACCCAATACACATTATCAACACTTCTTTTTCCATTCAGAGAGATGGACCCTTTGCATTTTACCATACATGGTGCGTCATTACCAAATCGGACCACACCACCATCATACTCTTCGAGACATAGAAAATTTGTCCAGTCACCAGTCATGTGGTGAGAACAATCACTGTCAATAATCCACTCATTGAAATTATCAAAGCGGGAGACAAGAGCTTTCTTGTCTGACACATCTTCCTTGACTGCTAGAAACACAATGTCTTCACCTTCTTCATCTTCTGATTTCTCATTAGTGACACCTTCATCAACTACTACAAAATAGTTTCTCCAGTTTCCTCCTTTGAACTTCTTGAACTTCTCTAGTTTGTCCTTATTATCACCATTAGGATAGTTTACAACAATGTGTCATATCCTATTGCAAGAGAAGCATTTTAAAGGGAGCTTACCTCTGTATTTACCGGTTCCCTTAGGAAGTCTCTTGGCAAGAAGAGATTCAAATTCCATCAGGATCTCCTCATCATCCATTTCTCTGCCTTGTTTTGGTTCACAACTGATGCTAGCTTCTTTTCCCTCTCTAGATGGTGCAGTAGATTCTCTAAAAGTTGATTCAGTCTTTTGAATACTGCCATCACAATTATTCAGCTCATATGTGGTCAACTTAGCAATGATGGAGTCTAGGGATACCTTTGTCTTGTCTATAGACCTCAACTCCTGAATAGCAGCAACCCTTATTGCATAGACCGGTAATAAGGATCTCAAGACTTTGCTAACAACAGTGGAATCATCAATTTTACCTCCTGCACTCTTGATGTCTCCAATAACAGTTTTGATTCTTATTCTATATTGTTAAATGGTCTCTCCTTCAACCATCTGCATGTCTTCAAACTTTCCCCTAAGGCTCTCTTCCTTAGCTTGTTTCACATGCTCATCACCATAATAGATATTCTCAAGAGAATCCATACTTCTTTTGGATTGTCTTTATCCTCAACATCAATAAACTCAATGTCAGATAGACTGCATATTAGGGCTTCCATGACTTGCCCATTCTCCTAAATCTCTCTTCTTTGATCATCGGTGAGAGTACCGGTAGGAATAACATAAGCATTCGCAACATAGCTCCAGTGTTGAACACCCATGCTTCTAATGTATATCTTCATTTTGTCCTTCCATATTTTAAAGTTCTTTGCTGGACTTTGGACCTTCTCTCTTCATCATTAGAGTAGGATCTTTTCCTCAAGCAGTTAAGCTTACAACATAGAGGACCTGGAGGATGCTCTGATACCAATTGATGAATAGTGATGAACAGTTAGTACCAAACTGGTACTAAGAGGGGGGGGGCATGAATCAGTATAGACAAAAGCTTTCCCTCAATCAGTTTGACTGCAAAGACTACACTTAATCGGTAAATAGTAACACCGATCCAAAACAGGGTACTACCGGTAAAACCAAGAATGACTATGACAAGTATAAACCGGTTATCACTTAGATCTTCACCTCACCTAACATCTCCTTTCCACTTCACTCATATGCATAAACAGGTAGTACATCAGAAGTATAAAGACTACTGGTTCAACATGCATTATCACTTAACATAAAATACTAAACCATCACATGAAAATCATTACACATGACACACTAATTTTTCATGTGGAAACCCAATTGGGAAAAACTACGATGGGGATGAATACCCACAAGTTGTTCTTTGAACTCTTTTGAAGTCCACTCTATTAGGAGCCTAGTCTGGTTAAAGACTTTTACAATAGGTTCTACTAGGAACCGATCCTACTAGGGATCACCCGGTTAAGGGATGGCTAAATACTCGGTTAAAGCTTAGAACCTTGTTAAAGGTTACCTCGCAAGAGGATTTGAAGAACTCAATGAATTGAGTCACCCTATTAAAGGATTTACACAAAATCCTGTTAAAGGTACCCAGTTAAGGGATTTTCTAACTACTTAAATGGTTAGAAGTTAATAGGTAATACATTGATCTGATAATAGCACAAAATGCCAAGGCAGATCCACTTTAGCTCCTTTTCTTCTGCAATCACACTCTGCAGGTATCACCACACTTCTCTGGTCTGGAAAGAATCAAGTATCACTCATTGGGATACACACATAACATTTGCCAACAACTTCAAAATGAAAAACATCATTGACCTTATAGGAAATAGATAGGTCAGAAGCATAAACCGTAAACCCTAAACATTTAGGTTTAACAATTCAATCGGTTCAATCCTGACAGTTAATCACACTGCATTGAATGCAACAGTCTTGAACAGATCTCAAGATGTTCTCCAACATTCATTCTTTTCCGCTTCAGGAAGTAGATAACCCATCACACGCTTTCCACCATTTACAGAGACTTTGCACATTCTCAAGGTAAATAGGATCAATCTCCATGCAAGATCCTCAAGGAAATCCTTCACGCGCACAAGGGTGATGTGGCAACACTATCTAGTCTTCATTACAATGCTAACTCATCACAAGATGTCATCGATTGAATCACACAGGCAATTCATCAATCAGAAACCCTAAATCTAAGACTACCAACTGGTAGTCATGCCAAATAAAACCCCAATACAAAACTTCCAGATATTGGTTCTCATTCCAACATACCGGTTCACCTTGAACAACATACCGCTTCACTTTTTCATATATGTACCAGTTCACATCATCATACTAGTTCTCTTGCCAGTTTACTCATATCAATATACCAATTCATACTTCAGCATATTGACATCAATGACAACATACAATATCATCATACCGGTTTTTCATATATGTATCGGTTCACATCATCATACCCATTCTCTTGCCAATTTTCTCATATCAATATACTAGTTCATACTTCAGCATATTGACATCAATGACAACATACAATATCATCATGTCATCAAGCTTTGCACATATGCCAACAGATACGTGGTAAGTTTATCTTTGTTCCACATCTACTCCTAAACTCTTTCATGGATTTCTTATCACTGTATTTTAAAGATCTAGAACTGTCCCTTTATTGCACACTTGTAAAATTATTGCTATTTCAGTTTGGTAGCACTGCTTCTACTTTGTAAATGACTCCTATTGATTGTCCTGAGACTCATTGTTCTTCTATGCTCTGAGATACGTTGCTATAGGCCTAAGAGACAAGCATGTTCCTTAGCATAATGATCACTAAGGTAGTCTCATAATTATCAATACAAGCTTTTGTTTTTTAGTCTCTCTAGATGTTGTACATTTTATGATTCCTTCCCGCCTTTACCAGATTTTAATAGTGTACTAGTATCCTTCTCTAAGTAAAATTTAATGACTGTCATCACTGCATTCACCCTATCACTATAATACTTAGGCTTGTTATTATGCATGATATTGTTTCTATAAAGCTTCCATGCCTCTATGTATGAAATTTTGATCTTACTATTCATTCTCACTACATATTTTGATCATTGTATCCCAACCCTTATACAGTGTATCCATGTTGCACTAAGAGATGCTTAGTTACTCACTATTTTCATGCATTGTTATGGATGCTATTATGCCCAGAGAATATCATTGTCTTTTGAAAACCTTTGTGGACTACCTAATTATGATAGATATTATGACTGTGGCTTCCATTATACCTTGGAGTGAGGTATATTATCCTTTTATAACTGTAATAGCACTATGTATGCTTTAATACCATTGTTTGAGCTAAAAAGAAGGTCTCATATTACTATCATTTGATCCTTTTAATATATATTTTGAATAAAATCTTTACTTGTTGTCTTTGATATTCTTCAGAATGACTATGCAGGTTGCTCACAAAACCTATGACATGTGATTGGTGATAATGGAGAATCAAAGGTGTGGATCGCATCTTGAACATATATTGTCATGATTGCAACACAATCATTTGCATATTCAACTCCCCTGTAGCTCTGACTACTTTTGTGCCATTAACCTTTGAAGATCCTTTGACATCTATCCATTCTTCATGCTCAAAGATAGTGTTATCATGTCACCTGCTCCTTTGATAGTGGACATTGTTGTTTGATCTATCATTTCATGATTTTATCTAATGAATGCCTTTTACCTAAGGATGCACATATATCATGCCTTGAATACAACAAAACATTCATTGTCTTTTATACTTAGTTGATGATGTATTGCACCTTTGATCATTGTGTATTGAAGGAGACCTTTCTCAATGACTGTCTTCAACAAAATTGCCATGCTGTGCTCTATATTGGTTTCTCTAAGAGTTGAAAGTGTTTTTGCTATTATCATTGTTTGATTGTGAATTTGTCCTTAACCTCTGCCATTAAGCATATTCAATTCTCACTATCATCTAAGATCCTTCTTTCATATTGGCTGATCTAAATGACTCATTGGCTCTTAAAGGGCAGCTTGTTGAATTTGTCTATGTAGTTGTTCTAAGTCTTATGATGATTGTATTTGCATTTTGAGGCTACTTTTACTGCTATAATAGTGCTCTATGTCTGAAATAAGATATTTCCTCTTGTTCCTTAGCATAATCATCACCAAGGTAGTCTCAGAATTATCAATGCAAGCTTTTGTTTTTTAGTCTCTCTGGATGTGCATTTTGTAATTCCTTCCGGGCTTTACCAAATTTTCACAGTGTACTATTATCCTTCTCTAAGTGAAATTTAATGACTATGATCACGACATTCACCATGTCACTACAACACTTAGGCTTTCTATTATGCATGATATTGCTTCTATAAAGCTTCCATACCTCTGTGTATGAGATTTTGATCTTGTTGTTCATTCTCACTACATATTTTGATCACTGTATCCCAACCCTTATACATTGTATCCATGTTTCTCTAAGAGCTTCTCAATTACTAACTATCTTCATGCATTATTATAGCTATTATTGTTCCTAGAGAATGTCACTGTCTTTCGAAAACCTTTATGGCCTACCTCATTATGAGAGATGCTATGATTGTGGCTTCCATTATACCTTGGAGTAAGGCATATTATCCTTTTATAACTATAATAGCATCATGTATGCTCCGGTATCATCCTTTGAGTTGAAAAGAAGGCCTCATATGACTATCATTTGATCCTTGTAATATGTATTCTGAATAAAAGCTTTACTTGTTGTCTTTAATATTCTTCAAAATGACTATGTAGGTCGCTCACAAAACCTATGACATGTGACTATTGATTATGGAGAATCAACGGCGTGGACAACATCTTGAAAATATATTGTCATGATTGCAACACAATCATCTGCATATTCAACTCTCATATAGCTATGACTGCTTTTTGTGTCATTAACCCTTGAAGATCCTTTGATATCTATCCATTCTTCATGCTTGAAGACATTGTTATCATGTCACCTACTCCTTTGATAGTGGACACTATAGTTTGATCTGTCATTTTTCATGATCTGATCTGATGAATGCCTTTTACCTAAGGATGCACATATATCATACCTTGACTACAACAAAACATTCATTGTATTTTATACTTATTTGATTATGCATTACACCTTTGATCATTGTGTATTGAAGGAGACCTTTCTCAATGAATGTCTTCAACAACATTATCATGGTGTGCTCTATATTGGTTGCTCTAAGAGTTGAATGTGATTTTGCTCGTATCATTGTTTGACAGTGAATTTTCCATTTATCTCTGCTATTGAGCATATGCAATGCTCACTATCATCTAATATCTTGCATTCATATTGACTGATCTAAATGACTCACTGACTCTTAAAGGGTGGCTTGTTGAATCTGTCTGTGTTGTTGTTATGAGTCTTATGATGTCTGTATTTACATTTTGAGGCTACTTTTATTGCTATAATAGTGCTATATGATTGAAATAAGAAATTTCCTCTTGTCATTTCTCTAATATTATAAGGATCTCACTATGTCTGTCAATTCATTATCTAACATCGATTATGCCATTGACTTAAATACTCCCCTATATTCAAATTGTTACTATATTTGTTGACCTTGGGACTATAACAACTATTCATGAAGTTGTTGCCTTCATTTTGTTGTTATTGTTGAATCTTATCACTATCAATTCTCTTAATCACTATTTCAATCTTCTACTACATCTTTTCTAGAGACTGTTATTTGGTTGCTTTTATACTGTTCTTTCTTGAACTGAGAATTATGAACTATCTTAATTATGAGCTTGAGGTTTATAAGGCATAAGGTCTTGGCCTTTGTGGGATCATCTACATTGATCATAAAATTCTCTAAATCATGCATTATGGGACTGCACTGGTCTTTCTATTATAAGATCATACATCCATTGCCTCTATTGGCCGATATTATGTCTTGTGTCAGTGAAATACATATGATTGAAATGAGTAATCTTAGCAAAATTTTCTCCACTATGATTCAAATTTTAGGCTTCTATCTTTGATTTTCTTTTCACACAATTCCTATCATGAAGATAGAAGTTGTATGAGTCATATGGACTTCTCACGATCCTTTGAATATACACAATTTCATTTGTCATTGACCACAATAGTGATTGCTTTCCTATGTCTTAAAATGGGAATGAGTCCTTTTATTGGTTTGGATGCTCTATACTTGGACTAGATCTTTTTTTATGAGGTTGCAACCTTAATGGCCTGATGACATTGTGGTTGTCTCATTTCACTCTTTTGAGCTAACACAAGCTTAAGTTGTACTTTGTAAACTTTAAAACCTTTGTCTATCAACCTGAGAACACTAATGCACACATAGTTGTGTGCTTGAAAACTATGACCGCATCATTAATATGATTGTCCCAAGGGTGAACTTTGCCACTGATTTTGATGATGATTATTGGTTTTGGCTTACATTGATGACTCCTCTTTCAATGTTCACCATCCTTTCTATTGCTGCTACTGGTCTTATCATTGCATGTTTTGAGTGCTTGAGGCCTTTTCAGGAATTTTCATTGGTGTATTGAAAAAACAATTAATATTGATCCTCTATCATCACTAGAGTGAACATCACATCTGCTCTTTGTGATAACTATCTTTTTTGAGTCTATTTACTGCACCTACTGTCAATAGGGCTGAGATCCCACTATTTGGAGTGAACATATTTACTATCCCTTCATAGCAGTGACTATATTATTCTTTGTCTCGTTTATTATTACTCACAAGATGATCTTTGGCCATATTAAAGAGTTATTCAATCTCACTCTACCCTTTCTTGTTTCAATGGCTACACATTATTGTTGTTTAAGAATCTTATCTAATTAGCACACACAATGCCATTGTCATGACCATGAATACCATTAGGCTCTGAGGTTTGCAATATTATTTGTTTTTGTGCTTTAGAGGTCATTGCTCACTATATTGGAATTATCTTTTCTTTGCCTTTTCCACTTTTTAGGGAACTTCTCCTTCTTGTCCTTACTCATTCATGGTTTCTCCACATTGTTTTGAAGCTTTGTTCACTGTATTTACTATGAGAACAAGATGTTGTTGATGTTATTGTGTCTTCATGGCCTATGTATACTACTCCCACTTGATTTGATACTACTATAAGCTATCTGTAGCATAGGAAATAGGAAATCATCACAAACAATATAAAAACTAATCATTAGCTCAATCACGAAAGCTCAATTGCAATGATCTATCCTAAACACATTCAATAGAGACATGAAAATTGAAACATTCAAAAAGATTATGCAAACCAGAGGTAAATCCAAATGCTTCCTTCATGCGGCTCCATTGTTCTTCTTTCCTCTTCAAATAGTTTGGTTGTGGATCTCACCTACAAGTGCACACACATAATTGAAAGCAAGTAGACAAGATTATTGATCAAGAGTACTCGAAGCGTGATTGATTAGACATTCAATAATCTGATTAGGGGTCAAGAATCAAGGCCTTTGAGTGAAGAAATTCATCCAATTTATAGACAAATTGGAGAGATGGATCAAATTAGCATGAAATTGATTCGAATGGAAATTCAAATCAAGAATAGCAAAATTATGACATGTGTATGAAAAATTTCTATGCAAGGATTTATGACAATTTATGACAATTTATGACAAATTGCTATGCAAAGATTTATGACAATTTATGACAATTTATGACAAATTGCTATGCAAAGATTTATGACAAGATTTTGAAATAGAAATAGACATTTAGGAATTTAGGAGAAATTAGAAAATTAGGT
Source organism: Cryptomeria japonica (assembly GCF_030272615.1). NCBI lineage: Eukaryota > Viridiplantae > Streptophyta > Pinopsida > Cupressales > Cupressaceae > Cryptomeria > Cryptomeria japonica. Next base: position 183,839,336 of record NC_081412.1, on the reverse strand, counting down.
TAGAAATGATGACTTGGAAATTAGGAAATTGATGCAAATTAGGTAAATTAATTAATAATTTCTCATTCATTAATTAATTTACAAAAATAGGAGGAAATTGAATTAGAAATTAGGAAAATTAGAAAATGAGGAATTAAGAGAAATTAGGTGAATTAATTAATAATTTGTCATTTATTAATTAATTCATAAAAAGAGGAATAATTAGCCAATTAAATAAACATTTAATTGTGACTCGAAGACTTAGGATAAATAAATAAATTATTTAACCTAGAGGGAAAATGCCAAACAAGATTAAATGAATAAATCATAAAACCTTGGAAGATGAATTAGAAATGCAAAGACGACAATTAGGTCTTGACAAAGGATAATTGATATCGATTCAATCATGATTTTGAATTGATAAATGACCAATGTTGATAAATGATTTGATTGAGATTGGTTGACAAAAATCAATGACAAATTGACCAAATTGACATGTTTGAAAATGACAAGGATCAATGACAAATCGATCGCAATATGACAAGATTGACAAGGACAAAGATCGACCCAAAATCATGATTGAAGATTGTTGTCGACAAGACCAAATTTGAGAGCGAGACAAATGAAGAATGTAGAAGAAAGACTCAATGCTCACAAATGATAAAGACCAAGTGCGTAACATAGGAGAAATGTTAATGCGATGCAAAAACTCTAAAAATGAGGCAATGCACAAATGTTAAAGTATGATCCCGCAAGCGTTGACCATTTTTAGGTGTCTACACTATCTATTATGCCTTGACAAGGACTGTAACTTCATTATGAGACTATCTTCTCTTTATTAATACTTCTGTGTGATTAATCTTTTAATAGAAGCTCTTTAACATTTGTGCTTGATTATTTTGGTTACAGGCTACTGTAAAGTTTATGTCATTACAAATCTTTGTGACTACCATTTTGTACCATGCTTTGACAATCATAAATGTGCTTGGTGACTATGTTTTGACAATTTTTGGCCTTTTTCATATGACTTATACATGGAGTCTATCAAATTCATTGTATACTTCTTGGTTAAATTCTCATCATGACTTTACTCACTGTAGTTTTGAAGTTATCCTTCTTATTCTCAAATGATGTAGAAGTTGTGAGCTCATCTTTTGAAGTCTTATAACCGAGCCATTGTGTTTTGATCTTGAGTACTTTGAGTAGTGAGCTTTGCTTGTATCTGTCTACAAATTTATCACTGCTTCTTTCTTGGTGAATGACTGCAAATACTTTATATCTCTATTCAACAACTTTGATGTGGCTATTTCATGAGTTGGGCTCAACCCTTGTGGGAGCCACATTTTCCACCACTCATGTAAAACTGATGAATAAACATGTTACTTTTACTGTAACTACACATGAAGAAAACAAGTTAGACAAAAACAATACATTATTTCATTTCTTTTTGATGATTTGATATGATATTTGCTTTCCTGAGCCTGTACAACATACTAGTTGTTGTGATGCATATGAGGGATATATTTTATGTTTTTTAGATGCATGTGTAGATAATAAATGATGGCTCTCATTTCTTTAACACTATATTTTACTCAAATGCGGGTACTTAAGGCAACAAGGAGGCAACAAATTGGATGCAGGATGGGTGAAAGACTACAGATGCACAAAAAAACTTAGAGAGGACTTGTCATTCACGCAATGACGAGTCACCCTTCCTTATTTTGAATTTTACATTTGTTATTTTGTATCTGTAAATGTATAGTTGTTTCCTCAGCTGCACCATATCAGTTAGTCGCACGGCTTATGTGAGACATTGTACATTTATATCAATAAATATTACTTTTTTTCTCAAAATTTTGTGTACCGTCTCTTATGCATCTGCATTTTGTTCAATACATAGCAATCTTTGTCTTTATTTTATGCATATGAATGTAATACAACAGAATACAAATGCACCTTTTATTTATAAAACACAAAATCTCTACCCGATTGAGCTTGTTAGCAAAAATAGGTAACAAAAATGATACTTAATTGATATATGATTTGTTTTAGAGTGCAATACCTGATTCTTGGAAATATTTATAGCAATTGATTTTTTATAGTATATAACAGTAGGCTCATCATACACAAATCTGATATCCTTTAACATCTGCTTCATCCAGATTACGTTAGTACAATTGCTAGCAGCAACAATGTATTAAGCTTCTATAGTAGATAGATATATAGCATCTTGATTCTTACTGGACCATGAAACCAACTTCTTTCCCAAAAATAAAGCTCCATTGGTAGTTCTCTTCCAGTCATCAGCATCACCTGCCTAATCAGCATCAGTATAAGCACATAACATGAAATCATCATTCTTCAAATACCATAAGCCATAGTCAATTGTCCCCTTCAAGTATCTAAAAATCTTCTTCACAATAGTAACAGGACTCTCTTTAGGATCATCTTAAAATCTTGCACAAAGACAAACAACATGCATAAGTTCTGGTCTCGCCTGAGTCAAGTGTAATAGTCCACCAACCATATATCTATACAAGGTATGATCAACTTTCTAAGATTCATCATTCTTAGACAACTTGCATCCAGCAACCATAGGAGTTCCAACATATTTATAATCATCTAACCCAAATTTATTCAACAATTCCTTCACATACTTAGATTGGGAAATGAAAATGCCTTTGTCAGTCTGTGAAATCTGCAATCCTAAGAAGAATTTCATCTCACCTATCATAGACATCTCAAAATCCTTTTGCATATCATCAACAAACTTCATACTCAAATCGTCATCTCCTCCAAAGATAATATCATCAACAAAAACTTCAACAATCAAAATGTTATCATTATCAACCTTAAAGTATAAATGACTATCAGCAGTACCTTTACAGAATCCCAACTTCTTCAAATACCTATCCAATCTAGCATCCCAGGCTCTAGCGCTTTCTTTAGTCCATAGAGTGCTTTCTTCAATTTGCATACCATGTCTCCATCATCTGATAATCAAAACCCATCTGGATGATCAATGTAGACTTCCTCTTCCAAATCACCATTTAAAAAGGATGACACAACATCCATCTAATATACCTTGAAGTTCTTGTAAGCAACATATGCAAGCAATAATCTAACAACTTCAATTATAGCTACGGAGAAAAATTCTCCTCATAATCAATTCCTTCCATCTAAGAACATCCCTTACATACCAATCTTGCTTTGTTTCTAACCACTTCATCGGCTTCATTCAATTTGTTCCAGAACACCCATTTAGTGTCAATCACATTCTTGTATTTAGGTCTCAGAACAAGCTCCCATGTGTTATTCTTCTCAATCTGATTCAACTCTTCTTCCATAGATTTTATCCAATTCTCATATTTACATACTTCTACAACATCTTTAGGTTCAATCTTGGAATTCAAACATCTCTTCAACATCAATCCTTCTCCTAGTCATCACACCTTTATTTTTGTCACCAATAATATGATTTTCTAAATGATTCAATTTCACATACCTTGGAGTCTTTTGATTGTTCTGATTCTTAGGTTCTTGAACTTCTTCACTAGAAGTAACAATATCCAGATTAATTGTCTATATCGGAGCATTATACTTAAGGATTTATGTCTACATGGGCTTTGAAAGAACATCTTGATCATCAAACTCATATCCGCTTGCTCTGATCTGCTTTCCATGACATTCATCAACCTTCACATTTGTACTTTCCACTATCTTCTTCAACCTCTTATTGTAACACCAGTACGCCTTTCTCTTAGTAGAATAACCCAAGAAGATTCCTTCATCACATCTTGCATCAAACTTTCCTATATCCTCATCCCTTTTGATATAACATTTGCTTCCAAAAATTCTGAAATATCTAACTGTAGGAACATGACCAAACCATAGCTCATAAGGAGTCTTATTGGAATCACCTTTTATATGCACCCTATTGAATATCTAAACAACAATGCTAATGACTTCTCTCCAAAAGGTTTGTGCAACATTTCCTTCAATAAGCATAGTCCTAGCAGCATCCAAAATGGTTATGTTCTTCCTTTCAACAACTCCATTTTGTTGAGGAGTTCTAGGAGCATATAATTGTCTTCTAATTCCATTGCTCTCACAAGATGAATCAAACTCACCAGATGTAAATTATCCTCCTCTGTCAGATCTTAGACACTTTAGCTTCAAACCTATCTTTGTCTCCATCTTAGCTTTGAATATCTTGAATTTCTCCAGTGCTTCTAATTTCTCCCTTAGAAAGGTAACCCACATCATTCTAGAATAGTTATCAATCAACAACATGAAATATATGTCACCCTGCATGCTTCTCACTCTTGTGGGGCCACACAAGTTAGTATGCACAAGATCCAATAAACCATTAGATTTATACAACTTACTTTTGAATGAAATTCTCATTTTCTTTCCCAACTAACATTCTCTATACACCGGATTAGAAGGCTTCACAATCCTAGGTAAATCTCTAACATCTTGAGTAGAGCTTATCCTTATCATGCAATCAAAATTAACTTGACACATCCTTCTATGCCATAACCAACTTTCATCTATCTGAGCAATCAATCAACTTTTCTCACTGGTATTCAAGTGAAAGCTATTACCTTTAGTCTTAGTCCCTGATGCAATCTCTATACCAGAGGCATTTGGTATCTTGCATTTACCATTCTTGAATTGCAAATCATATCCCTTATCAACCATCTGTCCAACACTCAAAATATTATGCTTTAATTATTTAACATATAAGACATCATTAGTATTAATCTTACCATCAAAATAAATAGAACCTCTACCATGAATCACACAAGCTTTATCATCTCCAAATCTCACTATACCACCATCATACTTCTCCATATTCACAAATTTTCTTTTATCACCTATCAAATAATGTGAATGTTGCCAAGAGACATTGTTCCGGTGGAGATTGGTGATAGATGTTTAGGGGTTGTCATTGATGGAAACTCAATTCATAGATCCCACCTGGTGTACATAAATTTGGTTTAAAGGAAGTCATTTTGTTCATAAGGCATAAGTCTGGAAGGTGGAACATGGTTACTGGTAGAGAATGAGATCATGGTGCATATCTTGATTTTAATGATGTATTTTGGGTCATGGTGATCAAGGCATTTGATTCAAGGTTCGAGATAGACTACTTTATGATCCTCATATCCCGTGTTGAATTGTGTGCTAGTTTAGAGCTTAGGTATCCAGTATTTTAGTTAGGGCAGAGCTATTTTGAAGTAATGTGTGTTGCGGATTTGTTGGGATGATTTTGGTGATCAGTTTCACATTTGAGGTGATTGGACCGACTTATGAGAAGCATTTTATCATCTTGTTTTGGTCTGCATTTGGATCTATGATTGGATTGAGTCGACTTAGTGGAACACGTTTCATGTTGCATGTTATGCAGTTTTTGGAAGTTGACTTAGTAAATGATTATTTTTTATGATGCAAATATATAAGATTGGTTCAGTTGATCATTTTTGTGTGTGTGATGAGTGAAAGAAGTCTATGTGAGTGAGCTTGTAAGTTTAGTGAATATTTTGTTCCTCCAGTATGTGATAGAGCAGTGTTACAGAGTAGATTGATAGATCAGTTGCAGGAGAAAATCAGAGCCTAACCAAAACTATATCTTGGCATAGTTAGATGCTATTCTTTATTTTATTTATCTTTGTAATCATTTTGTAATAGCCTGTAAGGCAATGAGTCTTCCTCTGGGTTGTATCCCTTTTGCAATTGAGTAGTGAACTTTAGGCAGTGAGCTTGGATGCAAGTGCATTCCACTTTTATAATATTGTTCTACTACTGGTCATAGTATAATAATATTGTAGGTACTCAATCCCATCTGGTTTTTTCCCTTTCTGGGTTTTCACATTAAAATATTGGTGTTATGGTTGTTTGGTTGTTCATTTTATGTTTCTACACTTTGATTACTTTCTCATGCATCTAGTGGTTTAAGAATCAACTTGATAAGTTTGCAAATAATAAAACATTGATTCACCCCCCCCCCCCCCCTCGGTGTTTATTGATTCCAACAATGAACAACCATTGTCAATTACCCATTCATCTTTTTCTTCAATCTTAGTAGCCAAATCTTTCTCCTCAACAATGCAGCTTGTAGAATTCACTGGTACCGGATCATCTTCCTTGATAGCAATAAATACAAATTCATCTTCTAAATTCTCATTCTTTGATTCTTCATCTATCATACCTTCATCAGAAACATAATAACATCTCTTTTATATTTGTACTTTTGGTTAGGCTTATAGTGCTTATCATACTTATCATGCTTGTCATATCTATCATGCTTATCAAATATATCATATTTATCATGTTTATCATGCCTAGACATTATTCCAAGACACCTAGAAGCAAACTGTCATATCTTATTACAAGAGAAACATTTCAAAGGTAACTTTCCATCATACTTATCAGGGCCCTTAGGAAATATCTGAGCAATAAGTGCTTCAAGCTCATCCAACTCTCTTTTTTGTTCTTCCATTTCTCTCATCTCTTTTTCATATCTAGAAACCCTAGATGAACTTTCTCCCAGATCATACTTCTTCTTCTTGGATATAGAGGATTTAAATGCAGTCTTAGATTTTCCATGAGATTCTCCAAATTCACTCAACTTAAAAGCAACAAGTTTACTAACCAACATGTCTCTTGTTACAGTAGTCATAGTCTAGATCTCATGAATAACAACTTTATATTTGTAAGGAGGCAAAGATCTCAACACCTTAGCAAGAATCTCATCTTCCCCAAGAGTTCCACCGACACATCTGATGCTCATGACAAGTTCATTCACTTTAGCCATAAAGGATGTTATGTTCTCATCTTCTCCCATCTTCAACGTGTCATACTTTCCTTTCAAATTCTGTAACTTAGCAACTTTGACTTGTGCATCTCCTTCATACAAGATCTCTAACTTTTGCCAAAACTCATGTGTAGTCTATAGATCCATCACATTAGTTATATCTAAATCAATCAATTCACTCGACAATGCTTCCTTATTTCTTATATTATGTTTAGCATCCTTAATCTCAGTTGTAGTAACTAGACCATTCTAAGGAACATTATAGGTATTCTTTGTAATCTTCCAATAATCATCTCCAAGACACTTCAATTGACACTCCATCCGGTCCTTCCATATAGTGTAATTGTTTCCATTAAATCTCAGACTCTCTTTCTTGAACACATAAGTTGCCATCTTGGATCTCCTCAAGCAGTCAAGCTTCTTCTGGAGGATCTAGCACTAATACCAATTGTTGGCAACAACAATGAAGGAAAACTGAAAGGGGGGTGAATTAGTTTTCACCAGATTAAACAATTTAAGCACAATCTGATTTCAAATCAACAATAATAAGAACAAAAATGAACACAATAATAGAAACACATAGCACCAAGATTTTGATGTGGAAAACCCAGTTAAGGGAAAAACCATTGTGGGAACCTAGCCAAAATAAAATGATACTTTGTAGTACTATGTGTAAATATTACAATAGGAAATGCACATGCATTCAGGAACACTTTCTAGAGCTCACTTCTCAAAATATAATGACTCAGAAGGCTACAAACCTCAGGGAAGTTTCACTACCTTACAATAACATTCAGACTACAATCCGGTTAAGATGAACTGAAAGAATAGCATATCCTAATGCCTAATGATAGTTCCGGTTAAGCTCATTTGTCTGTCATGCAACACTATCTACTCAATACACCACATGAAAAGATGAATTCTCTTATTCACACATACACCACTCTCTAATAATGCAGACACAACACCCATACCCAAATTACATGAATATAACACCTATTTATACAAATCATCAACCTTGACTACAAGGTCGGCTAAACCCTCAAGACCTAATTACAAAATTACATCACACGATACATAAATCAACCACCAGACCAATACAATGTCATAGTGACATAGCATAGACCCAAATCAAATCCTCAAACATGCAACATCGCCAGAAACCTCACCAAGATCAACCACAACAAGTTACACCACTGAAAATGTCTCATAACACAAAATATCACCGAACCCATATGATCTTCAATACCATGCACAAATATCAATGCAAACCACAAAAACAAATAGGACACGATCAAGATGTTGGAATTAATGAACACTGAGAGGGGGGTGAATCACTATTTTACAATTTAAAAACCTTTAAGATGATTCTTAAACCACCAAATGCATAAGAATGAAACTAAAGTGCAAAAAGATAAAGCAATCAACCACACAACCATAACACCAATATTTTTATGTGGAAACCCAAAAAGGGAAAAACCACGGTGGGATTTGAACCCACAATATTATTATGCTATGGCCTGAAGTGTGATAATATTACGTAAGGGAATGCACTTGCATTTATGAACACTGCTCACAGCCTTACATGTTATTACAATTGGTTACAATAATGATTGAACTAAAGTATAGCATCTTCATATGCAAAAAAAGCAATTCCAATTAGGCTCATATTATCTTCTCCAACTGATTTGTCCCTCTGCTCTATTTTCCTGCTCTATTAAACATCAGATCACCAAAACCTTCAATCACATTCACCAAAATTCACACATTCACACATAAAGACTTCTCTCACTCATCATATCCACTAAAATGTTCAACCAAATAAATCTTATATATCCACACAAAGAAAAAGAATCGTTTACCATGTCATCTTCACAAAAACCGCATAACACGCAACATGAAATGTGTATCACCAGGTCATCTCAATCCTTCCACAAATACATATGTAGACCCAAACAAAATGATAAAAAAGCTTCATATGAGTTGGCTCAAAATCCTCGAACATGAAACCAATCACAGAAATCAACCGAATGATTCTGCAACACACGTTACACCAAAATAGATCTGCTCTAACTGAATTACTGGATACCAGACCTTTAATCTTACTCATTAATCAACATCAGATATCAAGATCACAAGATAAGTTGCCTCAAACTTTGAATCACCTACCTTGATCACTGCAACCAAAATTACATTACCAATATCAAGATGTGCACCATAATCTCATGCTCTACTGGTTATTGTGTTCCACCTTCCAGACTTATGCCTTATGAACAATATGACTTCCAGTAAACCAAATCTATGTATACTAGATGTGATTTACAAATTTAATTTCCATTAATGACAACCCCTAAGCATCTTTCATGCATCAATCTTCACCGGAATAGTGTCTCTTGCGAACAATCTCCCCCTTTGGCATTGATTGCAACACTATGAAAAATGAATTGTACACTCAAACCAAAATTTTAAACTCTCCGAGAATCGACAAGCTCCCCCTGAGAATTAGCACCATTTTTCAATCTACTCCCTTTGATAGAAATGCCAAAGATAGGAATCTGCCAAAACTGATACACAGGGATATGTACAATTGCTCAAAAAAATTTGAATATGTCTGCAAAAATTGTCCTAAGGGATAGCACGTGTTTATCCCATGCCTTCTTCAAACTCTCTAAAATGTTGATGATCCCACTGAAAAGATAAGTCGATGTCTTTGTTCCTCTTATGTCTACCAGAACATTTGAATCCAGAGCATCCTTAGCATCTTGCATGCTGCTCATCAAAGAATCTATCTGGGGAGTGATAAGACCCACTTCTGCCACTCTGCCCAAAACTCTTTCCTTTTCCTGATTTAAACTCTTAATCTTATCTAATAAACTCAAAACTTGTGGTTCAAAACTGCTAGCCGACACTGATTGGGGTGCATATGACTGTGATATGATAGCAAGCTACCCTTCACATTCTCTAATTTTATTGTCAATGTCCATAGTGAAATTTGGAAAAATTAGACATGACTTGTATATCTGACCACCTTCATCCAAGGCATCTTGAATACTCTTCATAGCAGTTACTAAGGTCGCCTTATCATCTTCAAAAATGTTTTCAATCTCATAGCATTAAATTTATTCAAAACTTTAGTATATGTCACTTCTCCAAAGACTCAAAATGAGAACCTACAACATTCAACATACTCTTAAGCTCACCGAAGGGATTAGATGTGTCCCATTTGAAGGATGGCAAAATTTTCTCCAGGACATCTCCTACCAATGTTATCAATTCTTTGTTTGTTGAATGGGACTTAAACAAGTCCTCACTAGCTTTTTCTTGGGTGAGAGTTGCTAACTTTAGTGCTTGAATCAGATACAAAGAGCTCAGGTCAATAGGCCCTTGACCAAAGTCATCAGAATTAGTAGCAATCTATTTACCTTTATCAGTTACAGTGTCTCTTGCCACTGTCATCAGAGCCCGATCTACCTTCTATTCTCCTTTCTCTTTTTCTACAACCTCTGCACTCTCATCCTTTTCACCTTCCTCGCCATCATCTTCACCCTTTTCCTCATCATTTATCTCCCCAACTCTTTTTCTGACATTATTTCAATCACTGGAGCATCCTATACAACTTCACAATAGTCATCAATGTTAGCATCAACAGGATTGCCAACTGTGATCTGTACCCTAGGCTGCTCTTTCAAAATATATTTATCAGATGATTGATCTTTTTTAATTGTTAGGAATAGCTTCATGCACTTCTGGAACAGATGTGTCATGAGATTGCTCTGTCAGATTCATATCAATTCTATGATGTATCAAAAATTGTCTCTATCTCCTTAGTGACTTCATCTATTTTGTCGAGCATAAGCTTATTGACTCTCTTCTTACTTTAGAATATTTCCTTTGCAAGCTTTAATAGTATAACCACTTCAATTTTAAAACTAATAGAGGATATATTTACTATACATACTCCTTTATCCTTTGATCCTCACGACTTGTTGTATGCCTCCATGCATCCAAAATGTCATGCAGGATTTTGGGAATCATGGATGATAATTCTATTAATGCCTTTCTATAAACATCCATGTACTGAACAACTACTTCTTCTAGAGCCATTTGGTCCTTATCATAAAAACTTTCATACTATATGGCACATTCTTCAAATTTTGATCTTTAAGAACTTCATCAATTAACTCTTTCAAAGTCATTGGGGGCAAAACCTCATAAGTACCTTCAATTTTACCTAACTTCAGAGCTTCGTCTATTTCAGATTTTTGTTTCTTTCTCACTTTGGCTCTACCAGATGGCTCAGCTTCTTCCCTTGGCTTCTTGGTTGGTTGGGCTCCATGGGATTGAGGCTTCTTCACCACTCTGGTATATGTGGTTGTTGTCTTCACCACTCTGGCATAAGTGGTTGTCATCTTCACCTCTTTCACTACTTCATTAGATTCAGTCTCTATGTCCTCAGTAGTGGCAACAACATATTCTCTTTGGGGCTTCTCCTTTTTCCTCTTCTCTGCTCCATCAATTGATGGTGTTTGTGACTTGGGTTGAGGAACAAGATTGTGCACACCCGAGGTAGGTGCAGATTGAGGCTGTCTAGGCTTTGATTACTTGGGAGGAGTGGAGATAGGTTTTGAATTTTTGGGCTTTTCCATGTCCTCCCCCTTAGTATGTTTTTCTCTCTTGCCCTTTTCACAACTTCCTTAGATGTACCCATTTTCTCTGATACCTCCTTAACCTCCTATCTTACTTTTCTTTTCCTTATTGGTCCAGTAAATTTCTTGTGCAAATAAAAATACTTTTCTTTGCATGTACCAAGCCTTTCCTCCTTATCATCTATCGACTGACTCAATAGGTGTTGAGAATATGTGTCAAGTGTATCTACATCCACATCATACCCCATGGGCATGATCCAAATAGTCCTCGATTCAACTACCTCCATATGAAATTGATCCTTATCAACCATGAAGTAGATTGTTTTCTCATATTTGTCAACAACATCCTTAGGGATCCTTTCTCTACTTTACATCATTTCTTGAAATGATTTGAAATATCCCCACAAAGAAAATTTATGTGCTACAGTATCACCCAAACCATGCAAACCTTCCTTTATTTGAATTGTCACCGGTTTATCATAAGCCCATTGAACCTTTCCAAACCCGGGGATTTTATTCAAGAAGTAAAGTGTCAAACAAACAATCAAGGAACCAAATTTGAATACATGTTTCTTATCTTGCTTTACCTCCTTCAGGTTACTTAGTATCTCACTGAGAAGTACTCCACAAATATCATACCTCTTGTCTTCCTTAAGTATCTCATAGGCTACAAATATAGTAATACTAGATACTGTGATTTTCCTATTGGATTGATACGCCTTGTATCACTGATTGTCATCGATCAGCTATCATGCTAGGATCCAATAACCTTTGTTACCATTGTGTTCTGAACTTTCCTCAAATCGGGGATCTCACTGGTTGCATTCAAATCAGTAACCACTTGAATGGCTTGGTTTATGATCTTGTGAGTTTGGTCCAGCCTTACAAACTCATCTTGGATTCAGCTCAGGATGCATCTCACCCATTCGGGTTCATCAAACACTAAAAAATTAATAAATTGGATAAAACCCTTGTCCTGCAAAGACTTGAATTTTGGTTTTAGATTTCCCATTCCATCCATCATATGCTAGGTATACAGTGATAGCATGTCCACATTTCCAAGATCTTTGATGTTACAGTAGATATATGCCTTGATATCTTCTTTGTGCAATATGCCATATGGGACAGAGGAAAAAGCACCTTTCGGGTCATTTTCAAAATATTTGAATGGATGTCGCTTGAATATAGTCCTTCCTCTCTCAATAATCTCAACCACTAATGGGGTGGCAACACTAGATGCAGATGACATTTCAAAATTAGGGTATGAAGAGATAGCTTGTAATCGAATAAATAACTTTTCAATCTTAACCAGATGCTAAGAATTGTTGAGTGATCGCTTCAAGATCTACTATGACTTCTCAATCTCATTTGCCTTGCTCTTCTTATTTTTCTTTTTATTTGCAATGTGACGAATGAATGATTGAAATGCCCTTTTATCCACTTAAAACCTAACTTTAAGTTGTAATAAATGCACAACCCTAAAGGCTTTTCGGATACCCTTCATCCTTGAATTCACTCATCGGAATCTCAAAACGCCATAAAATCTTCCATATATCAACTTCATAATTGATCTCCATCATCTACAACCATCCTTGATTGGTTACAAATCTCCAAAAGGGGGGGGGGGTTAAAGATCTACATGATAAGCTTTCCCCATAAGGCCAAAATACCTTAGTTACTAGATGAGGTTCCAAAACTAGATTCAAGTGTGGAGTCGTTCTGCATATTTGAATCTTCCTTCTTAACCCACATCTTCTTATGTTGATCTCTAATCTCTTCCACTTTAGCTTTTCCCTTTTCATCTAATTTATTCTTTCTTACTGGATCATTGTTGCTAATTTTCTTACTTCTGCAATATTTTGCAATGTGACTGGATTTGTTGCATGCATAGAAAACAACATTTCTTTGCATAGGCCTGAAATTCATCTGATTTGATCTCATCCTGAATTGGTTAGCAATGTGTCCAAAAATTCCACAGGCATCACATCGCTTATTCTAAAAATTGTTCACCATTCTACACATATTTGACTTATGACCAAATTTGTTGCATATGAAACATTGAATGGTAAAGGTGGGACCATTATTCATCACAATATTCATCTTATTTCTACATTGACTTGTCATATGACCAAATTTTTCACAAATAAAACATTTACCATTGAATTTATAGGCATTAGGTTGTCTTATTGAAGATTTCTTATTTTTTTGATGATTGCTTTGTCTGGAAATGGAGGATTCTGGTTTCTCATATCCAATTCCTTGCATGTCTTTCCCATGTCTCTGACTTTCCAACATCTCATCTAAATAGGATGAGCTAGCTTTGAATTTTTCTTTGTACTCAAAAGCAGTAGAAAGCTCATCTCTCATAATTATGATCTACCCTTCAAGTTCTTGTCCATCATTATTTGTTTGCACCAATTCAAGCTTCAACTGATCATTCTCATAGTTCAATCTGCAACAATCATCAGATCTATCCTTCAATGTCTGAGTCATATTTTCTTCATTCTTCTTATGGTCTTCAATCTCCTTTGTCAGCTTCATTACAATGGATTGCATCTCATTTTTCAACACTACATTATCTCTAGCCATCTTCTCACATTCATCTATCTTGTCTTGTAGGGCTTGATTGTTAATGCTTTACTCTTCTTTCTCCTTGAGTTTTTCCATCGGTTCCTTTCTTTTTTCTCTAGAAGTGCTCACTTGATCTTTCAATGTTTCAATGAAGTCTTCAGCTACATTCAGGTTTTTTTTTTAGGGAACTTACTTCTTTTCTTGTTGCATCAAGATCTTCAAGTGCCACACTAAGTTGTCTCTACAAATCAAAGTCCATTTATTCAATCTTCCAGATCTTTCTCAAGTTGTTAGGCTTCTTCCAAAGAACTAAGATTTGATACCAATTGTTGGAATAAATGAACACTGAGAGGGGAGGGTGAATCGGTGTTTTACAATTTACAAACATATTAAATTGATTCTTGAACCACCGAATGCATAAGAATGAAAGTAAAGTGTAGAAACATAAAGCAATCAACCGAACAACCATAACACCAAGATTTTTATGTGGAAAATCATAAAAGGAAAAACCATGGTGGGATTTAAACCCACAATATTATTATACTATGGCCAGAAATATGATACTATTATATAAGGGGAATGCACTTGCATTCAAGCATAATTATTAGAGCTCACTGCTTAAATACAAAAGGGGCTACAACTCAGAAAAAGGCTCACTGCCTTACACGCTATTATAATTGATTAAAACAATGAATGAACTGAAGTATAGCATCTACATATGCCAAAAATCAATTCTAGTTAGGCTCAGATTAACTTCTACAATTGATTTATCTCTTTGCTTTGGTTTCCTGCTCTGGCAAACACTGGATCACCAAAACCTTCAATCACATTCACCAAAATTTGCACATTCGCACATACAGAATTCTCCCACTCATCGTATCTACCAAAATGTTAAACCAAATAAATCTTATATATCCACACAAACAAAAAGAATCATTTACCATGTCAGCTTCACAAAAATCGCATAACACGCAACATGAAACATGTATCACCAAGTCGGATCAATCCATCCAAAAATCCATATGCGGACCCAAATAGAATGATAACAAGCTTCATATGAGTTGGCTCAAACTCCTCAAACATGAAACCAATCATTGAAATTAACCCATGATTCTGCAACACTCATTACACCAAAATAGCTCTCCTCTATCTGAATTACTAGATACCAGACCTTTAATCTTGTTCATTAATCAACACCGGATATCAGGATCATAATATAAGATGCCTCAAACTTTGAATCACCTGCCTTGATCACCGCAACCAAAATTACATCACCAATATCAAGATGTGCACCATGATCTCATGCTATACCGGTTACTGTGTTCCACCTTGCAGACATGACTTATGAACAATATGACTTCTGGTAAACCAAATCTATGTACACCGAATGTGATTTCTGAATTGAGTTTCCATCAATGACAACCCCCAATCATCTTCTATGCATCAATCTTAACCGGAACAGGGTCTCTTGCCAGCACAGGAAACACCAACAAGCACGTTAGAACCATCCACAATAGCTACACCAACACCACTTTATCAAATCTTCATCGATCAACATGTTGATACTCAAGAATACTTAACAACAACAATTCGGACTAGAGGGATAACTTGCAGAGCACCAAATCATGAACCATCTAAATTGAAGAAACACGTGAACATCCCAAACACTCCCAAATCCGCAACCAAAGATATGATCATACCGGAACTCAACAGATCAAACACCAGAACACTGCAACATAGCCAACTCAACTAACTACAATCACTGGAGCACCAAAACATAGGAATATGTTGGCATCAATGACAACAACATATCCTAGTAGCAGCAATATCCAACATTAGAGTGATCAACATTTTTCTTATTTTTATGTGTTAAAAGTGTGGGCTACCATTCTATGAGAAGAAGCCTTAGATTTTTTGTATCCTATAAAAAGATCCCATGAGTCACTTTTAAAATGAGTACCATGAATAGAAATTATCTTCTTTGGAGAAGGACTAGTTTCAGTCATATAAATGATTGGTCTCTTAGGTTTGCTAGGGGCAGCAAAGACAACAATAACATTTACAAACTCAGTACAACTTGTAGAAGAATTAGCTCAAGGAACTTGCTTGACATCATCCTATGGGGGATCATATGTAACGCGAGATTCATCATCCACTAATGCTCCGTCTCTTGAAGAGAGTACATTGGAATGAAGAGAAGGTAGAGTAACACTAAGAAAGGTATCAATGATTTCATCCTCTTGCAACAAAATATCTTCTAAGACAGAAGAATTTTTACAAGAGGGATCAAAGACATAGAGTGACATATAGGAAAGGCCAAGTCACCATCATATGCATGAAAAGGAACATCATTAGTACTTTGAATAAAATTAGAAATAGAACTAATAAAAGAAGATAAAAAATGCATTTTAAAAATAGTAAACCAAATTAAAGAAGCAATGAATAAATGAGTTAGTCGAAGGCTGACATATCACTTAAAAAATTGATGGCATGGAATAGGGTTTAGGGCAACGCCCCAAAAGAAAAATTTGGAAGAAGGGGAAAGATTAGAAGTGTCCTTTTTTTAGGGGGGGCTATTGAATGACTGAAGGAATGATAAAGATTGCTTTTGAAAATAATATAGAAGAAGTGTTCATGTCAGGTTCAACAAAATGTAATGGTGCAAAAGTGACCCTGCAAAGGGAAGATATATATTCCCTTAAGAGCCAATTTCACAACATACATTTAGATATATCCAGCTACTAAAACTGGTTAAGATATCTAATTAGAGAAATTGAAAGAGTAGACACAAGGAGTATTTTGTCTAAGTTTGAGCGTCTCGGTCAAGGATACCAGTGTGGCATGTTGTAGTCTCGTACGGATCGTGAACAGAAAAGACCTTTGTGTTCTTTAGATAATCTCCACACATGAAGAAGAGGAAAAATGTTGGGGGTTGTGTTTAGAGGCTTGCCTCAATCAGACCCCCATTTTGGTGTTTCCACCTACACGGACAACCCAGATACATAGATAGATTAAAAGATAAATAGCTAGAATGATAAAATGATTAAATAGATAGGGGATGTAATAAATCCCAAGATGCTCAAAGATGAGATAGATAGTGTAGACACCTAAAAAAGTCTCATTGATCATGTACAGATTATTCCTCTAATTAGTTAAATAATTATTTAATTATTTAATTTAATTAATTAATCTTATTCTTCTAATTTCATATTTCTTCAATCATCTTACTAATTATTCTATTTTTAATTCTATCATCGTTTAATCATTTAAACCATTTTCTAATATTAATTAAATATTTATTATTTAATTAATTGTGGTTATTAATCCTTCAATTTAAATAATCTTTATTATTTTAAAAAAATCATTTTCAATTTCTGTCTCTATTCAATTAATTCATTAACACTTTTCTTAATTATTTTTTTTTTTAAATAAAAGTGGATTATTCCACTAAACTTTTTTATTAATATTTTTTATTTTTTACACAGGATTCAAAGAGCATACCGGAGGAAAGAACCCTGCGAAGAAAACCTCTAGTCACAAC
The DNA here is from genome assembly GCF_030272615.1 of Cryptomeria japonica. NCBI lineage: Eukaryota > Viridiplantae > Streptophyta > Pinopsida > Cupressales > Cupressaceae > Cryptomeria > Cryptomeria japonica. The sequence continues at coordinate 183,821,779 of NC_081412.1, read as the reverse complement.
TCATAAAATAAACCTATAGTATCTAAAAAATCAGTTTATACATCCCGCCCAAAACCACATACAAAATGCGGTCACAACACATATAATATGAGTTTTACATAGAGCCCATATGGCAATTTGCAAACCCATTGGATAATTTACAAATGTAGACTCCACAGCTGCTATCAATGGAAGAAGGCAGAAGTTTTCAAAGCCCAAAAATACCTTTCATTTATCTTTTGCTCAGTATTTCCTTTACTATTCTACAGAGCCAAGTGTCTTTAACACAACTTTCATTTAAGAATTTATATACCACGAACTAGTGCTTTCCAACGGAGGAGAAGAAGGGGGGGGTATCAACTTCAACAAGAACTGCAGGAGGCACCATCTGAATAGGAAAAACTGAAGTTGGCGAAGACTGAACAACATGCATTGATTCTAGGAGAAAGTGAATACCTGAAAATATATTGACAGCTGCAGCCAAACAATCTGGTGATACATGATCTAATAGAGCTACCATAGAAAACAAATTATCATCATATAGGTTAGAAATCAAGCCATTTCTCAAAATTGAAAGAAGTTCCCCATGCCATCCAGAAGATAATAACTGAGAACGAGATAGGAAACCACCATACTCAAAATTACCAAATTCAAAATGGTAATAAGATAATGTACTATCCAAATCATCAGTAGTGTAGAAATAGGAGTGGAAGTATGCATCAAAAAGTGCCCTGACCATAGCAGAATCCAGAAGCACATCCATACAAATAGTGAGAAAATGAGATGCAATTTCAGCAAGAGAACAACCTGAATTCTCCACCAGCCATCACCTTTCCAGAACCTTGAAAAAAACCAGAGACAAATCCAACGAATAAACTTGAAACAGGCGACCAATCTTTTCATCATAAAAAACATGAGAGTCTTGGAAATCATAATGCTTGTGAGGCATCAAAATGCGATAGCCCACTGATTCCATAAAAGGATAATGCAAAACCAAGAGAGAGAACAGGAATATAAAGAGATCAAATGTCATTATGAGAGAACAACACAACCACCAAAGGACGCAGCAGTAAATATTATCTCAAGCAAACCCACGGCATACGTGCAAAAAAGCAACCACAGGCTGCCACCTTCATAAAAAATGATGATAATTTATGCACGATACTCATAGCCATAAATCAACATAAGCATGCCAAATAATAGAACAAGATAGCCACACGAGTGAAATCCCCCACATGAAATGAAATAACTCAATAAACTTCCACCACAAGAGAAGAAGATAAATGAAATGTTAAAACTGAAAGTAACCCATCCAGACAGAAGTACAACCTTTAAGAAATCAGCACAAAAAACCATGCAGACATCATGATTTAGACAAAAAAACCACATGGCAAGAATGTTAAGTGCGGGGCAGATTTGAAGTGTCTAAACAAAGTGCAGAGCATGATTATAAGATACCCCCGCACACCACAAGGCCCAATTGCAATAAAGGTAAAAACCCGTACCTAGACTGATATTACACAAAGTAATGTAGACATAATGAAGAAATGAAGACCACCATCAACATCACATTACTGCAAGCCTGAATATAATCGCCAAGCAAGGTACAAGATCATGCTTCTGCAAATGAGTTAGAAACAAACAAAAACCACATGGCAAGAATGTTACGTGCAGGGCAGATTTGAAGTGTGTAAACAAAGTGAAGAGCATTATTATAAGATTCTCCCACACACCACAAGTCCCAACCAATTGCAATAAAGGAAAAAAACCGTACCCAGACTGAGATTACACACAGTAATGCAGACATAATGAAGTAATGAAGACCAAAAAGACCATCAACACCACATTAAGTTGCATGCCTGAATATAATCAAGGTACAAGGTTGTGCTTCTACAAATGAGTTAGAAATAATTAAACTGGATGAGGAGGTAGAGAACTAGAAGCCACATCAACCAAAAATTGGATATCCTCATCTAATGCTTTAGTGGCCAAGAAGTTTGTCACCTTATTAGCTTCCCTATAACAATGGACCATAGAGAAGGAATTGAACAATTCAAGTTGAGTAAGTATCTTGTCCAACCAATACTTTAGATGCCAGGAGTGGGATGAGCGATTAGTGACCATGTAAAAAACAACTTGAGAATCACCCTCTATGACAACATCCAACAAATGTAAGGAAAGGAGCAGATCAAGACCTGTGGAAAGGGCATGAAGTTCAGCCACATTGTTAGTTCCATAAGCAATACACTGGCATTGAGCTTTTATGATACCAGCCTTGTTATCAGAAACCACAATACCAATTGTAGATTTGTCAAGGTTACCACAGGATGTTCCATCAAAGTTCAATTTAAACTTTGAAGCCGGAGGAGGCAACCAGACCACCTCTGCTATACTTACTAAAGGTCGCATTTTAGAAATTGCCCCACTCAAAGGGAGCAACTGTAAGGTTGACCAATGTTTGGTAATCCAATTATCCCATGGTGTGAAAGTATTGTGCAGACTAGTACCTTTGTAAATGAAGGCCAGGACAGTCCCAGAAATTGACTTCTCAATACAAAAGAGCACATCTTGCAAAGGGGAAGAGTGTTTCCTAAAAATCCTATTATTCCTCTCAAGCCAAATTTTCCCAATTAGAATAGAAGGAGCAATTATCCAAATACAAGCATAAAATGAAGATGGATATAACAGGGGTGAACTCATGAAGTGAGATCTGAGGTCCCTCCAAAGAGTATAACTCCAATTTAACTTATTAAAAAGCCAATACCAGCAATGATGAGCAAAGGGACAATGAAGGAAGAGATGATCAACTGATTCAAGGGATCCATCGCACATGACACAAGTGAAAACCATAGTGATTACCAACCTATCCAATCTCATGCCAGTAAGAATTCTATCCTGAATAGCCAGCCAAGAAAATGCCCCTGCTTTGGGCAAACAGGTAGCGTGCCAAAATAACTTCAATGGCAAATCATCCCTTTTGACATCTAAAGATAAATAAGTGTATCCTTATTTGACCGAGTATTCCCCTGATTTTGAATAAGTCTAAATAAGCTCATCATCCTTCTCTGAGAAGAGCAATGGGAGTTTCTTAAGCTCATCTAGAAACACGGACTTAACATCTTGATCCAACGGAAGAGAATCAATTGATTTCCATCTTGCCACAGGCAAAAAGCCTGAGGAATCTACAAAAAAATAATCAGCCACAAAAATACCGCAGGAAGATTTAAGGATGGACATAAGAGACGACCAATCCCTAAGGCTAGAGAGTGCAGGGAATCCATTCCATACTTCATCCCAAAACCTAGCCTTACGACAATTATGAATAAGCCAGGACAATCCTGAAAAAATAACAAATCTGCACTCAACCATGAAATTCCAGATCACAAACCCTTTGGGAAGTGAAGATTCGGTAAAGATAGCCTCCCTAGAATAGTTATTCAGGTACTTCACAGATAAAATAGATGGCCACTTAGATGTGGGCTGCTTATAAATTTTCCAAACTAATTTAGCACCGAGAGTCAAATTCTGCTTACCAAGATCTTTAACCCCTGCACCTCCTTTGTCCCTAAGAGCACATACCCTATCCCAAGCCAACAAGGCGATCCTACTTTTCTTATTTACATTATCATTCCATAAAAAAGACCTTACAATTGAACGTAGAGCAATCACAGACTTCTTAGGAGCCTTTAAAACAGATAACAGATAGATAGGAACCACATTTAGAACAACTCTATGTGTGGGGGAAAAAGCGAGACTAGGTTATCATGCCCTAATCCTACCTTTTGTCACACATTACGGAATACGAAAGAGCCTAGAGGTATCACATAATTGGCTACTTATTTTTGTGAAAGAGAGAGCCATGAGCTACCTATTAGGGTTTCTATTCCTTTGTTGTAATTGAAAGGTAAGATTATGCAAGTTCAATTCCTAACCCTAAAATGCAAGTATGAGCTAACAACAAGATTGCAGAATTGAACTTACACAATGGAAAACTGTAAACACAAGGATAAGACAAGAATGCAAATGCGTACCCAGAGTCAAAATCTGAGTGGAAATGTTCGGGACGGGGGCGCGGGCGCCACTGTCCTGATTCTGTCCTGAAAACTGCACCGGAAACTGCTGTTTGGCAATCTGGAACACTGTCGGAAACTGTCGGAAATGCTGTCTGTCCGGAGGACCAGGGTGCCCAGCGCCTCTATCCCAGGGACCAGGGCGCCCAGCGCCCCTGTCCTAGTAGGACCAGGGTGCCCAGCGCCCCTGTCCCAGTCTTTTGCTCTGCAATTTGATGCAGAGTGCTGTCTCGACCTGTTCTCTCCGGATCTGTATCTTGCGGCATCGTCCGAGTCCCGAAACCTGCACTGATATCTGAAAAAGGATGTATGGGTGGCTATATAGGGTTTTGCCTTAGTCAAACCCCCGCTTTGGTGATTTCCACCTCCACGAATAGCCAAGTTGTTTTGTAAAATGTATTGTGTGTGCAGACCTAGTGTGTGTGCAAGGTCCTAAAATGCAAGAAAGCAAACTAGAGCAACCTAGAAAGTAAACCCTAATTGCTTGTAAATGATAATGTAAATGCTCTAAATCAAGATGCAAAGTGATCTAAAGCATGAATGAAGGATATATTGAAGCTTATGCAAAGACATGAAAACAACATGAAATCATACCCAACCCTCAAAGGAGGGGTACAAGCCAATCTTCAGTCGGTAATCTCCTATTGTTCTCCAATGTCTTCCAAGCCCTAAATGGATGAATGGATTTGATAAATGCTTGATAGAGGGATGTTGAAATTTGTTGAAGTCTTCAAAGATCTGCTCTTTCGCTGCATATGAGGTTCCTAAAAACAAAATTCCGATCCCTTCAAATGAAGAAAGAGAGCTCTTATGTATGAAACCCTAGGTCGTAATTTCATCTTTTGGCTGACCTAGAGATTGAATATCCCGCCAATTTCTTGGGGTTAAGCTTTATTTTATGATTGGATCATGCTCCTAAAATTTCGGGAAAAATGTCCGGGACCGTGTGCACTCCGGGCGCCACGGTCCTGACAACTTTTCACCAAATTTTCAGGGCCGTCAGATATGATGATTTTAGAGAGAATCCCGAAGTTACAGGTGATTTCGAGATGTTTTGACCCCAAAATCAAGCCCCCAAGCTCAGAATAGGGCCTAATTAGGGTTTTTGATTAAGTAGTGTATTGGAAGAATAAAATGAAAGGGGCACGCTTTAATGAAAGGGCCCGACTTTATGATGTGGAAAATGATGAAATAGAACCTTTAGACCTAATTAATTTGATTAATTAAGTGCTAAAGGGGAAATGAAATGCAAAATGCAACTGCGCCAAGGCGGGTGCTAAACTAGGTGTTAAATTGTACTGCTTTAGCAAGTGCATACAATTTATGACATTACATTTAGCCCCCACTTTAGCGGTCATATGAGTACTACGTGCATATGCAAGCTAAAGTACAGAAAGTAAACATCATTTGAAAAAGGATATATCCATAAGTTGTCGGACGAAGCCCCCAGCGGTATCTGCAGTACACAGTTAGGAACTGCACCCTACAAAACACATGTTAGGTCACAAAATCACCTAATGCTTACTAAGGAAGGTGATGAAATTTGTGAGTAGCTATATGCCCCCCCTGTTTCAACTTGCTTATTAGGGAGGTGAAACAGGGTAGCATGTTTACTTACGACAAATTGTGTAAGAGAGTATTGATGAGGGATGTTCACTAAAAAGGCTTCATCAGAGCACTTTTTGGAACATCCCGAGAGTAGGGGAGCGAAAATACGATTCCTACGCAACAAACGGTTCAAAAATCGCATCTCCCAAACTCAAGTTATGATGAAATGAGTGAAAGAGGAAAATTAGGGTTTTGAAAGTAAATGTAAAGGAATGAACGTATATACCTTGAAAGAGACATTTGCACTTGTCACTTTGTTGATTCTGAGTATTGTTCATTGCAGCAGAGCCCACATAGCCATCATCATGCCTTCACGACGACCGGAGCATCCCACGAGGATTGAGATCATGCGACAGGCCGTGATTGACGACGAGCCACTGGACGAGGTGAGTTGACTGAATGTTGACTTTTGATTTTCTGCATTTGACTTTCTATGATCGTTTGCGGGCCCTGGAACCCGACCATGGGTCCCACATAGCGCGCCATGGTCCCTGTGGGGCGCCATGGTCCCCTCAGGGCGCCATGGTCCCTTCAGGGCGCCATGGTCCCTGACAAGGCACCATGGCCCCAATCAGGTCTTGGCGAGAGATGCCAGGGTTAGCATACGATGTTCGACAGTTTTGCATGAATGATTTTTGATGATTGAGTACTGATTATAGTTATGTTTTTGTGATGCAGGGTCTCCCGTATATGAGAGAGCACACGACAGGATAGATTCTACGCAGTTTGCGAGATCAGATTCCCCGACTCACTCAGGCAGAGAGAGACACATTGTCGATAGTAGGTTTGTGGTCTATGATTCTTATGTCGGCCATCTGATTTCATCTCGCGATGCTGATGGCATTCATGGAACGGTGGGATCCTGACACATGCACGTTCCAGCTTCCAGTAGGGGAGATGACAATGACACTTGAGGATGTGTACCGCATTCTTCGCCTACCGATCAGAGGAGCTACCGTGACATATGCGACCGATCGGTCAGTAGAGGATCATCAGAGGGAGCAGGTATATTGCATAGGGAGAGTCATGCCGAGCGAGATGAGAGGTCGTATCATGGTCAGCTGGCTCTTACATCCTACAGGAGAGGTGCCCCTCATGAGACGTCTTATGATAGCCATCATTGCACTAGTTGTCTGCCCTAATGGGCGAGGTACACACATGCATGGGGGTCTCACGTGGTGCATCAGGGCTATGGAGAGACACAGGAGAGTATATGCCTGGGGTCAGAGTATGCTTGCACATCTCTATCACAACCTCGAGGAGTATGTTTTCGGACAGGGTTGCAGCTTGATGACATGCACACTTCTGCAGGTGTGGATATTTGAGCACTTTACATGCACCAGGCCTGTCGGCTATCCGATGAGTACGGCTAGCGAGCGACCTAGGGTATTTGCTTATCCACTTACCAGTGAGTGGAGATTTGGAGATCTATTGTATTGGAGAGTGATAGTTGACAAATTGACAGCCGAGGTGACCGTGTGGAGACCATATCTGCGGATGTATAGATGGGATGGGATGGAGAGACAGTTAGCATGCCTACAGAGGAACCGCCTACTGAGAGGACGATATCCACACATCATAGTCCCATAATACTTCGACCGAGTACGGAGGCAGTTTGGGCTAGAGCAGTGTGTCCCAGCCGATGTGCCCATCTACACTCGACACTCGCGAGTCCTTCCTAGACCCAGAGCAGTAGCGAGACCGACGATAGATGATATCGAGATCACAGATATAGAGGGGTCCGATCAGGATGTGGTCACTGATTATGCTGCAGACCCCAGGGCACAGCGTAGGTATCATTCCTGGTTTGTGAGATCATACCCAGGGCCTATCTTTCCACCAGATCACCCAACAGGCCATCCAGGTCCACGGAGGCATGGAGACCGAGATGAGGATCAGGGATCCAGGTCAGAGGAGACAGGAGGTCCTGATCCGCCTAGAGGAGATCAGCCTAGTGTCGAGGAGGAGGAGGATGAGGATGATGATGAGGAGGAGAGAGATGATGATGAGGAGAATGAGGATGCAGATGAGGATGAGGATGACGAGGAGGATGAGGATAGAGAGGAGGAGGAGGATAGAGATGATGAGGAGGAGTTAGATGCAGCTCCTCACCATTCAGGGGATGATACCGTAGCCTTAGATCCTCCCATTATTCCCCAAGAGGGGGAACACGAGGCGCTACGAAGACCTGCACCTATCGCGTACAGATCGTTCGAGCATGGGGAGCCTAGTAGTTCCCAGACACAGATGCTACCATATCACGATCCCTACTGGCGTGAGGGAGATCCAGGTATAGTAGGTTTATATTGATTGATTGATGTTTTGATGATATAAAATGGTACTAACACAAAATCTGTTCTACTGCTACAGCTAATGTGCAGGAGTGGCGCTCCTTGATCCAGCAAGCAGTGACAGATATCTCTACGACAGCACAGATCCCTAGTTCCTCACAGGTTGCTTATAGACCTCAAGGGATCGCGGGTCGGCATGATGATTTGTTTTCCCCATTTTGAGTACAGGTAGAGATATGGAGGGAGAGAGAGCAGGCTCTATCAGAGGACCTTCAGCGAGCACAGCGTGATCTAGCAGCAGCTCAGGTCGAGGCTACCTCCTATCACGCTATCCTTATGGATAGGGATCGTAGGAGTTCCTCTCGGAGCCATTCATGATCTATATCACGGTATACCCCCATGGGTCCACCTGCACGGCCGGATCAGGAGGGAGCATCTAGTCGTCACTCTCCAGCCACCAGCCCTAGGGATAGGAGATGATTTTATGATGTAGGGTAGGTCACATTTCGGATGTGTAGTGACCTACCTTTGTATGTTGATCCACATATATATATATATACATGCTTCTTTGTCTCAAATGTGTTATCTTTAATGTCTAAACAATGTGTATTGTGATTAAAGTTAATACATTTGGTAGATGTACATGTATGTTCTGAATTTAATTTCCATGTGATTGATTTCTCAATGCTCTATGATTAAATTGATACATGTGTGACTTAATTAAAATATTTAATCAAGTACTACATTGATGATAAGAAAGAAAGTATGTATTGAGCCTATGAATCATATAACCAATGTGATTTAATTTGAATTTAAACACAACATGACATGATTCAACTTAACACATAAAAACATTGTATAATATGTCAACATAATGAAAATGTAAATCTTTTGTAATTTATATAAATGAATTCAAGACAAACCATAAAGTAAAGAAACATGCTTGTCAGGAACGAAGCAATATAGATTAAACAAAACATCATTTAATTCTACTTGCTCTAACAAAGATATGTTAACATATTATCCAATTTTGAAGAAGTGAGAAAGGAAAAATGATAAGGAATGAGGAATTAAGCATAGTATCTACGCAAGTGCATAGCGTTTATAGGGTCTTTAAGAGGCGTACCGTCTACATCCGCTATTTTGTAAGCACCTGATCCATAATCTTCAATAATGATATATGGTCCAAGCCAATTAGGACTGAATTTTCCCTTTTCTTCAGGTAAGGCATTCACATTGCGCTGATTCTCATAGAGCACTAAGTCACCCACTGAGAAGGAACGTTGAATAACCTTATCATTATAGTTTCGTTTTAGAGTTTTGTGATACGCTTGAATATGCTCAAGAGCATTTATACGCTGTTCATCAAGCATCTCAAGCTGTTGAAGTCTTTGTTCTCTATAGGAGTCATCATCTATTATACCTTTGAGAGAAACTCTAAGTGATGGAATCTCTAATTCTAAAGGCATGATAGCATCAGCACCATAAACAAGATTATAAGGAGTAGTTCCCGTGGCAATTCGTACACTCATTCGGTAGGCCCAAAGAGCATAGATTAGCTGAGTACTCCAATCCTTACCATGCTTATTTACGGTTTTGCGAAGAATTTGTTCGATTATTTTATTGGATGATTCGGCTTGACCATTTGATTGAGGATAGTATGGTGTAGAAAATCGATGTTTGATATGATATTTCTCGAGGAATTGCTTCACGTCTTTATTCTTAAATGATGTCCCATTATCAGAGATTATAGTGGAAGGTATCCCAAATCGAGAAATAATGTTTTCTAGAAGAAATCGACAAATCACTTCAGCTGTAGTGGAGCGAAGAGGAACTGCTTCTACCCATTTTGTAAAGTAATCTGTTGCGGTTATAATGAAAACATGTCCTTGAGATGAAGGAGGAGAGATTTTACCGATGAGATCCAACCCCCATGCAGAGAAAGGCCAAGAAGCTACCTGAGAACGGAGTTCTTGGGCAGGAGCATGAATCAAATTATTGTGTTGTTGGCATTGATGACATTTCTTAACAAATGAAAAAGAATCCTGCTGCATATTTTGCCAATAATATCCCATTCAAAGTAATCTTTGAACCAAGGATTTACCTCCAAAATGCCCCCCACAGGCACCTGAATGCGCCTCTTCAAGAGCAATAGGGATTTCTGATTTGTTAAGACAGCGAAGGAGAAGACCGTTATAACCCCTTCGGTAAAGAACATTAGAAAGAATGATATACCTAGCAGACAACTTGCGAACTCTAGCCCTGGTGTTCCTATTGGCGGAATCAGGAAAGGTACCATCAGTCAAGTATCTTACGATATGCGAGTACCATTCATCTGAGTCTATGAAGTCGCAACATGTCACCAGGCTGGAATCATCTACAATAGCTGGAGAAGTAAGGTTGTGAATAACAAATTTAAGATCAATCACAGGGTCCTCTAAAGATACAAGAGAAGCCACACATGCCATTGCGTCCGCATGTCGATTATCTTTTCGAGGAACAGGTTCTATGGTGTAAGAATCAAATTTTTGTAACAAAGAGATAGCAAGGTCTTTATATTGTGATAACTTGTCTTGTTTCGCTTGATACAGTCCTGTTACTTGTCTTATAATCAGTTGAGAATCTCCAAAAATATGTATGTGTTTTATATTCAAAGCTAAGGCTGCCTTTATTCCTGCTATAACAGCCTCATACTCAGCAATGTTATTGGTACATAAGAAATTTAGATGGTAAGATAAGGGAATGGACTTCTTTGTAGGAGAAATCAGAACAACACCTGCCCCCGATCCCGTACGACACTTAGAGCCATCAAAGTATAACTCCCAAGTTTCATCTTTTTCTGTACAAAGGATGAAATCGTCAGGAAAAGACTCAGGGTTAGGGAAGGAGAAAGGTGAAGGGGCCTCAACTAAGTGATCGGTCAACGCTTGCCCTTTAATTGCTCTTTGTGAAACAAATTTAAGGTCAAATTCAGTTAACATCATAACCCACTTAGCTAGGCGTCCTGATAAATCAGTTTTAGAGAAAAGATGCTTCAACGGATCAAACTTTACCATGACGTGGACTTCTGAATTTAAGAGATAATGTCTCAATTTCTGAGTCGCAAACACCAAGGCCAAGCATTGTCTTTCTATCGCAGAATATTGGGTCTCATAATCGAGTAAGGTACGACTTATATAATAAACCAGACACTCCTTACCATCTTTATCATGTTGTGCCAATAATGCTACAAGAGCATGAGAGGACGCAGCCGTATAAAGAAGGAAGGGTTTAGAAGGTTCGGTCGGTCGAAGGATAGGAGGATTAGCAAAATACATTTTTAAATCTTCAAATGCTTGCTGACAATCCTCATTCCATTGAAAAGTGATATTCTTTTTGAGAAGTTGAGTGAAAGGAAAAGTACGATCCGCAAGTTGAGATACAAACCTACGAATAGCTTGAATTTTTCCTTGTAAGCTTTTGAGTTGAGACACATTTCTAGGAGGTGGCATGTTGACAATAGCATCTATTTTCTTAGTATCCACCTCAATCCCATGATGTGAAACTATGAATCCTAATAGTTTTCCACTATCCACACCAAAAACACATTTTCGGGGATTCAAGTGCATGTGATATTTACGAATCCTTTCAAAGATTTGACGAAGGATCTTAATATGATCTATGCGAAGAATGGATTTGGCTAAAACATCATCAACATAGTCTTCTAGAGTCTTATGCATGTAATCGTGAAAGATAAGGGTCATCGCTCGTTGATAAGTTGCACCGGTGTTTTTAAGTCCAAAAGGCATCATTATCCAACAAAACGTACCCCAAGGAGTGGTGAAAGCGGTTTTGAATTGATCTTGAGGGTTAATAAAAATTTGATTGTATCCTGAAAAACCATCCATGAAGGATAATAAGGCATGTCCTGCCGTAGAATCAACTATCATGTCAATGTTCGGAAGAGGGAAATCATCTTTTAAAGAAGCCTTATTTAAATCCCGGAAATCGGTACACATTCTTATTTTATTATCTGGTTTAGCCACAGCGACAATATTTGAAATCCATGGGGAATAATCAATAGGGCGGATAAATCCAGCCTCCAATAACTTTTCAATCTCAGCCTTAACAAGCAAAGCTACCTTAGGATTCATTTTTCGAATCTTTTGTTTCACGGGCTTAGCATCAGGGACTAAGACAATATTATGAGTAACAATCTTAGGATCTATACCAGGCATGTCAGAGTATGTCCAAGCAAAGATCTCGGGAAATTCATGCAATAAATCTTCATATTGTTTTTGTTCCTCTTCATCCAAACATTTTCCAATTTTAATAACTTTTTCTTCATTGGAAGGATCCATCTTAACATTAGTGGTGTCACTTATGAGAAGATTACTTTGTTGAGGAGTATCCTTTAGCTGAGGGAATTCTTTCACAATCTCATCGTTATCCGTCTCTTTTCCAAAATAGGCTTCAGTGTTCAAACAATAAGGGAGTCCCCTATTGTGATGATAACGAGGAAGAGTATCATATGCTCCTAAAAATTCAGCTAAAGCATCATCTGTAGGGAAAACATCAAAAGCACAAGCACACGAAGGATCCTCATCAATGTACTCGGGGTGCTACATTGATAGAGAGGTAGAAATAGCATTAACACTAATACAGGGTCTTCTAGAAGCTTTAGTGCGCTTACAGGGATTATAGCCAAGTCCAAAGGCATGGTTGTGAAGATTATTCTCTAGAGGAACCTTTATTCCTTGTTCGTGCGTGCCACAACCATTTCCATGATACCCATGTTTAGCAAAAATGCGAAAACCACGACCATAACGATTAGCCATTTCAAACAGAGAAGGCGGTTTTTTCATAAAACAAAGAATTGAAATCTTCAGAATTAGAGGTGCGGGGAGAAGAAGTTTGAGAAGCAGCCACAAAGTTATTACTCATAGGTTCAGGTAGTGTTGATTGATTTTTAGCTTCTTCCTTCTTTTCAGCTTTAAGCTCTCTAGAAGGAACCTTATATTCACCTACGAAGGTAGGATTAAAATCAAGGGATCCCTAATCGTCGTCTGCGAGAACCTTCTCAGGATCAAAATCCTTCTTATGTGTAGTTTCAAGTCAAGAAGAGTCTTCTTTAGGAGCTCCAAACTCATCCAAATAATTTTGATCATCAGAGAGTAAGGATTCACCGATAGGTATCTTGTTTAATGAGTCACCACTAGATGAGGAAGGCTTAGAAGAACCCCCTTTGGAAGTAGATGTTTGCAAACAAGCTTGAAAATTGGTATCACCTATCAAGGTATATGTCTTATTGTTGTAGATAAACTTAACTTGTCTGTGCAATGTAGAGGGGACAGCTTGCATACTGTGAATCCAAGGTCTCCCTAATAACAAGTTGTATGTTAGATTTCTCGACATAACATGGATAGGAGTAGGCAAAGTAACAGGCCCCACTGTCATGGGTAAGGTGATAGTACCTAATGAAGTTTTAGCCACATTATCAAAGCCTCGAATAGGACGAGAGTCCGGCTCAATTAGAGATGTATCCACATTCATCTTATGCAAAAGATTAATGCTACACACATTAAGACCAGAGCCATTATCTACTAGTGTTCGTCTTATAGCAGTGTCTTTCATGATAACCACAATCATCAAGGGATCATATTGATGTTGGATTTCACTAGTAGGCAACTCATCTTGGGTAAACACAATTTGAGCTTTAGGATTCATCACAGAGTTAACCAAAGATGCTATATTACTAGATGTATTCGGTGGAGGAACATTCAAATCTTTCAAGGCATCTTGTAACATTCCATGATGAGCGGAAGAAGTTTGAATCAAATCCCGAAGGGATATCTTAGCAGGGGTAGCTTTAAGTTGTTCTATGAGATCATATTCCTTACTAAGAACTTGTGAAATACGCAGAGCTTGCGGAAGAATTGGTTGAGGATTCGGCAGAGAAACTGGAATAACAGGAGGAGGACTAGGCTGCCTATTTCTGGTATGATAAGTATGGGCAACCGCATGATAACTCTCTCTAGTTATTTGCTTGGCATAACTATAAGGACTTATAGGTTTTCTTCCTTGCACAGTGATGATTGGTTTATTCGGAGTACAAAAGGAATCATGATCATACCCTCCTTGGACGGTAAGGAGAGGTGATTTAGGACCTTGAAAGGTGGGAGAAGGATAAGCACCTTGGACTTCAAAGAGAGGCTTTTTATGCTCATTCAAGTTTATCATGTTAACCAACTTAGAGGTTTTGTTTTTATTTAGAGATTTCGATAAAGCCACAAAGTCATCAAGAGCGTCATCCAACAAAGCATGATCATATCTATTAAAAGGTTTATCTTTTGATTCAAAAGGAGACATCTCCTCATAGAGGGGATTGTTGAAAACAACCATGTTACTAGATTTAGTGGAAGAGTTGATAGGAATGTACCCTTGAGAGGACTCATTCAACTTATCTTTCTCATCACAACGAAATTGCATAGTAACAAGGTTTATGAGTTTTTGGTAAAATGAAGGTTCGGCATCTTTAGGGTTCAAAAACTCATCTAAAGATTCATCTAATTCATGTTGGCTATACTCATAATAATCATCATAAGCATGAACATTTTGCAAATAAAAGTCGGACATTTTGAAATAAAAATTGCATGAAATTTAAACACACAATGCAAAGAAACACACTCTTTTTTTTTTTTCTTTTTAATGAAAATGAAATGAAAACACACTAAATCTAGATCTAGATCTAACAAATGCAATGCAAGAAGAAGCAATGATAGATTCACGTCGGGTTCACCAAAATGTGTGGGGGAAAAAGCGAGACTAGGTTATCATGCCCTAATCCTACCTTTTGTCACACATTATGGAATACGAAAGAGCCTAGAGGTATCACACAATTGGCTACTTCTTTTTGTGAAAGAGAGAGCCACGAGCTACCTATTAGGGTTTCTATTCCTTTGTTGTAATTGAAAGGTAAGATTATGCAAGTTCAATTCCTAACCCTAAAATGCAAGTATGAGCTAACAACAAGATTGCAGAATTGAACTTACACAATGGAAAACTGTAAACACAAGGATAAGACAAGAATGCAAATGCGTACCCAGAGTCAAAATCTGAGTGGAAATGTTCGGGACGGGGGCGCGGGCGCCACTGTCCTGATTCTGTCCTGAAAACTGCACCGGAAACTGCTGTTTTGCAATCTGGAACACTGTCGAAAACTGTCAGAAATGCTGTCTGTCCGAAGGACCAGGGCGCCCAGCGCCTCTATCCCAGGGACAAGGGTGCCCAGCGCCCCTGTCCTGGTAGGACCAGGGCGCCCAGTGCCCCTGTCCCAGTCTTTTGCTCTGCAATTTGATGCAGAGTGTTGTCTCGACCTGTTCTCTCCGGATCTGTATCCTGCGGCGTCATCCGAGTCCCGAAACCTGCACTGATATCTGAAAAAGGATGTATGGGTGGCTATATAGGGTTTTGCCTTAGTCAAACCCCCGCTTCGGTGATTTCCACCTCCATGAATAGCCAAGTTGTTTTGTAAAATGTATTGTGTGTGCAGACCTAGTGTGTGTGCAAGGTCCTAAAATGCAAGAAAGCAAACTAGAGCAACCTAGAAAGTAAACCCTAATTGCTTGTAAATGATAATGTAAATGCTCTAAATCAAGATGCAAAGTGATCTAAAGCATGAATGAAGGATATATTGAAGCTTATGCAAAGACATGAAAACAACATGAAATCATACCCAACCCTCAAGGGAGGGGTACAAGCCAATCTTCAGTCGGTAATCTCCTATTGTTCTCCAATGTCTTCCAAGCCCTAAATGGATGAATGGATTTGATAAATGCTTGATAGAGGGATGTTGAAAGTTGTTGAAGTCTTCAAAGATCTTCTCTTTTGTTGCATATGAGGTTCCTGAAAACAAAATTCTGATCCCTTCAAATGAAGAAAGAGAGCTCTTATGTATGAAACCCTAGGTCGTAATTTCATCTTTTGGCCGACCTAGAGATTGAATATCCTGCCAATTTCTTGGGGTTAAGCTTTATTTTATGATTGGATCGCACTCCTAAAATTTCGGGAAAAATGTCCGGGACCGTGTGCACTCC
Organism: Cryptomeria japonica; assembly: GCF_030272615.1. Lineage (NCBI taxonomy): Eukaryota > Viridiplantae > Streptophyta > Pinopsida > Cupressales > Cupressaceae > Cryptomeria > Cryptomeria japonica. The sequence goes on along the minus strand of NC_081412.1, from coordinate 183,805,756 downwards.
GGGCGCCACGGTCCCGACAACTTTTCACCAAATTTTCAGGGCCGTCAGATATGATGATTTTAGAGAGAATCCCGAAGTTACAAGTGATTTTGAGATGTTTTGACCCCGAAATCAAGCCCCCAAGCTCAGAATAGGGCCTAATTAGGGTTTTTGATTAAGTAGTGTAGTGGAAGAATAAAATGAAAGGGGCACGCTTTAATGAAAGGGCCCGACTTTATGATGTGGAAAATGATGAAATAGAACCTTTAGACCTAATTAATTTGATTAATTAAGTGCTAAAGGGGAAATGAAATGCAAAATGCAACTGCGCCAAGGCGGGTGTTAAACTAGGTGTTAAATTGTACTGCTTTAGCAAGTGCGTACAATTTATGACGTTACACTCTAATAAGCACAATTTTACCAGAAAAAGTTAACCACTTATGAGACCATGAAAGAATTCTTGAAGAAATAACCCCCGAAACCCGTTCCCAAAAATTATGCTTCTCTGAACCAGTAAAAAATGGGAGCCCTAAATACTTGCAAGGAAAGTGACCCATAGAGAAGCCCCAAAAGTGAGACAATCTGGACTGCACCAGAGGGGAAACATTAAGGAAGAAATTTTTTGATTTAGTCTGATTAACCTTCTATCCAGAGAAAAAAGAATAATCCAAAATGATCTTGTTAATGACCTGAGCTTCCCCCATGGTAGCTTTGCCAAACAACAATATGTCATCTACAAATAAGCAATGAGTATGACTTGTAGCCATATGAGGGATGGAAATCCTCTTCCACAAGCCACTCTCCCTAGCACGTGAGATAGCTCTACTAAAAGCTTCAGCCAGAATAATAAACAAGAAGGGCGACAACGGATCCCCTTGCCTGAGTCCTCTAGATGAGGCAAAAAAACCAAGTGGAGAACCATTCAAAATTACTGAGAACCCAGCCATGCTAATACATGCCTGAATCCATTTGACCCATTTAATTCCAAACCCAAATTTCTTAAGCACACACAAGAGTGCCTGCCAACTTACCCTGTCATAAGCCTTCATCATATCCAACTTGAGAATCATGGCCAGAATAGACAATTGAGAGATAAAATGCAGAATCTCATGGGCCACAATGGCCCCTTCTATTGTTTCCCTACCAAGGACAAAACCCCCCTGTTCACTCAAGACAATTCTAGGAATGAGCTTAGCAAGCCTTAAGGAAATAGCCTTAGTAATAATTTTGTATAAGGTGTTGCATAAAGCAATTGGGCAAAAATCCACAAAAGATTTAGGATTCTCACTTTTCGGAATGAGTGCAATTAATCTCTCTTAACATAGTCCTATTTCACCTAGCCTCTTCTAAAAGCAAATGAAGATCCTCCCCAAGAAATGACCAGCATTTTTGAAAGAACAAAGCAGTAAAACCATCAGGACCAGGGGCCTTATCAAGCGACATTGAGAAGACAACATCTTTTACTTCTTGAATGGAAAAAGGAGCCATAAGAATTGCATTATCCTCATCAGTTATAAGCTTAGGAATGGAAGAAGCAAAATTATCATTAAAAATAGATGACTCTTATGAAAGAAAAGAATTGAAAAACCAGACACCCTCAATAGCAATCTCTGATTCTTCAGTAAAAACAACCCCATCAAAGTGTTCAATACAAGAGATCCTACAACGTTGTCGTTTCGTCTTAGCTAAAGTGTGGAAGAATTTAGTATTTCGATCACCATCACACAATCATAAATCTCTGGATTTTTTACGCCAATAGATTTCTTCTCTCGAAAGAATCTCTTCTAGCTGAGAATTCAAAGATTTATGTCTCTGAAAAGTAGCAGAATCCATGCCACAATTCATAACCCTAGCATTAGGAGCTTCAAGTTCTTTCTGAATCTTAATCTTCTCAGTAAAAATATTTTTGAAATGCAATACATTCCATTTCTTAATTTCTTGTTTAAGATAAGAGAGTTTTTTAACAAACCGAAACATCCTAGTGCCCTGAACAAAAGGAGTCGCAGACCACCAGGATTGTAAAAGAAAAGAAAAGGAAGGATCGTGAAACCACATTGGTTCAAACTTAAAAGAAGAATAGCCAAGAGCTATGTCATCGAAGATGGATAACACAACCGGAAAATGATTTGAACCAGCATAAGGCAAGACCGAGGCCACAACATCCACATTAGAGGAAATCCAATTTTTAGAAACCAGAAAACGGTCAAGTCTCTTAGCAATCTATGAGAAATCTTTTCTCCTATTTGTCCAAGTAAATGGCCCATTCAAAGTTTTACAATCTATTAGGTCATTACTTAAAATGAAAGTAGAGAAGTCCTCCAAGATACGCTTATTGGGCAAAATCCCCCCACACTTCTCATCATCAGAGGAAATGGCATTAAGGTCTCCTTCGAAAACCACAAACTGGCCATGAAGGGGGGAAAGGGTGAGGGATAAGGAATTCCAAAGATATTTCTTACCCCCAATTGACATCGATCCATAGACATTGAATAACCAGAGTTTAACATTCGAAACATGACTTCTAACCAAGGCCAACATCCAAAAGGGAGTAGAACAACCAATTTCAAATCAATAGACATATCCTTCCAAAGGAAAGCCAAACCTCCAACTGCCCCCATCGAGAGGGATACACAAAAATTCCAAGGCTTCCATTTGGAAAACAAAAATTCATCACCTTGACAACTTAACTTAGTTTCTTGAAAAAGTAACACATCACACTTCATTAAATCCAACTGTGATTTAATGAGGCATCTTTTGTTAGGGGCATTTAAGCCCCTAACATTCCAAGACAAAAACTTCATTGCACTCAAGGGGAGGAAATATCTCCCCTCTTCTCAATTCCTAGGTCAGCATTCTCTAGCTCAATCTTCAAGCATCACTTGGAAGCCATAGACCGAGTGAAAGATGGACTAAATTTAGTTTTTTTCTTACCAGACCCTGATTTTGGGCTCAAGAGTGTAGACTAAATGCCAGCATCAATTTATAACTATGTGTAAAAGGCCTTCGACTTCCTACCCCTCTTCACAGGAGAAGGAGATGGTGAAGTAGGAGATAAAGGGAATTGAACCAGAGGTTTATTAATCATAGGATCAAAACCCACATTTCCATCCCCATCCCCAATTAAACCCAAAGCAATTTCAACATCCTAAACTTTATTAGATAGAATATCAAAAGGATTACCAGTTGGGGGAATAACCAAAGAAGGGTTTAAATTAACCAAATCTTGATCACTTGCTTCAACTACTTTGTCAGTAGCATCCGAGTTCAAGGTAATGTTATGATCAAAAACCACTTTTTGAACTTTAGAGATGAAATCATCATCAGGAAGGAAAGATTCCATATAATTAGCCACCGGACCAACATCTATTTGAGAATTGATGAGCTAGTCATCCTTCATAGGAGAAGGGAAACCTAGCATTGTCGCACCTTCCCCATCCTTTTGTATAACTGAAGGGATATCACCAGCAATAGGCAGTCCTTGCAGAGTAGGGGATTTAGACCGACTGCCCTCATCAACCTTAGAAGAGGGAGGAACGGGTTTTGAAACTTTTTTCCCAGGCCGAGTGACCTTATCTACAAATGATAAACCCCTAAGAGAAACAAAAAGGCTGACATCCATAGTTATAGAGACCTTAGAAAACCAAGAAGAATCACAGACAATTCTCTGATGCCAGATACCATCAATTGATTTCAAATTACAGTTAGAAGCAACCATAGCAGATGAAGAAAGCAAAACACAGATTTTTACCCTAAAAACCCCATCCTCAAAAACTGAATGTGAATGAATGAATTTTCCAAATGAATCCCCTATTTTTTGTAAACTATCTAAATCCAAAAATTCATAGGGAAGGCTAGGCAACGAAAACCAAGTGGGTGCGCATTTAACAATATCTTGTGATACAAAAAAAAGAGGTTTCCAATCTTCCACAAAGATTAAATTACAACCTACCCATAAATATGATTTATCCAGAGCCTTTTGTTTAGCATCCACAGAATCAAAGATAACGAGGAAAATATTTGCAGAGAGAACCTAAAAGTAGAGTGTGCCATACCAGAGAGAGTGAATTTCATGATGGAGCTTAGAAAGCAAAAAATTATCTCCCAAAACCTAAATAAGAACCACCAAGGAGTGAAAGTCCCGAGCTTTCTTATCAAATGGGGCATCAGTCGTAGAGATACATGGCATTGGCAACCAAACCTTCTTTGGTAAGGAACCTTTATCTAAAGGTTTATTCACCATAGCAGGGGCTGAAACAGTTTTTGGCCGAGCCACGCGAGTAGGGCTTCTCTGAGTGCCTTTCTAAGGGTTTACCCAAGGGTTTTTTATAGACCCCCAAGTCCACGAGACTTAGCATGCACAGGGAGATTCTGTCACGGCCCAAAGAAACCCTTAAAATATGAAGAACGCAGTCTTCCTAGATGCCTTCGATGCCACTCCCAATGATCCCTCGAAAACACATCCACCCATTCGCCATTCCGAAAAACCCATTGTGGGACATGACTAGAGCGATTGCCAAAAGGATCTCCTCACCCCAGCACCACTTGTCCTTAGAAACCCTAAAATGCGAATTGTCGCCCATTTCACTCCTCCTCCAAATTTGGTGTTCTCTTCACCCTTTTCTTAATATTAATTAAATATTAATTATTTAATTAATTATGATTTTATTCCTTTAATTTAAATAATCTTCATTATTTAATTAAATTAAATTTCTAAATAATTAAATAGTTTCTTTAAATTATTTAATTAACTAGTTAATTCTTCTAATTCTAATTTCATTAATTTTTCTAATTTCTTCTAATTTCATTTAATTCTCCAATTTCTAATTTCTTCTAATTTCATTCAAATTCATATTCTTCTAATTTCTTCTAGTTTCAAATACATGTGCATGATTTCAAAAATCAAATTGAAAATCAAAGTCAAGTTCTAAATATATTCAAATAACAAATCGAATTTAAAACAAATTCAATATTTGAATTAAATCTCATGCAAAGATTAAATTGAAAACCAAAATCAAAGTGCAAGCACATGCTAAATTAATTAATTCAATCAATCAATTAATTAAATCATTATCTTTTCAATCTCTATTTCTATCTTCCACTTTTTTTTTTCAAAAAGATTTCAATCAATTAACTATTCCATCTATTTTAATTGACCGTTTCAATTAATTGATTAATTACATCATTTCTTTAATTCTCTCCAATCATTCTTTTTGTATCTTCTATTTAGCTTTTTATAAATAAAGCTTTCTTTGTCACCAATCAATTATCCTCCAATCACCCTTTTTCATCTTTTAATTGGTTTTTTTCTCAATCAGTTAACTCATTAATATATTCAATCTATTATGTTCCACCTCCAAATCAACCGTTCAACTATCAATCAGCATGTGAGCTCACCTAAGTTCCACCTCTTGATCAATTTGTTCTATCTTTCATTCAATTCTCATCCAAAAATCTATAAATTGAGCATTTCATCTCCATTTTCAACAATCACGAACTTTGAATCTTTGTGTCATTTGCAATTTGCCAGTGCAATATCTGAGAGCCACCATACCGCAAAGAGCAGAAGAACGATAGAAGTTATACGCAGTTTTGGAATAGGGGGAATCGATTAATTTATGTTATATTCTTGTTTCTTGTTTCCGTGTTATTTCATAGTTTTGTTTGTTTGAATTCCAATTAGGATAGAGATTCGTGATTTCCCTAGCATTCCTAGTTTACTTTACATTTAATGAATTTCAGCATACGACATTTTGGTGAACCCGGCAACTGTCACTTTTGCTTAAAAAAACAAAAACAAGGCAACTATCCAAGTTTACCATTTGTTTGCATTCAAGAGAAACAAGGGTGGTCTCCTTTCTTAGATATTTGGACATGAAGTTTTTGAGGTCTTAAGGTCATTCATTTTCAACATTACCTTGTGATGACGCTTTACTTATGGTTGGGTAGTGATTTCACTATTTGAGACTTGTTTACCCAAAATCAATCAATCGCTATATCTCAAACACATTAACAAAATCTCTAATTCATTTGAGACACCTAGTTAATCATATGACTAGTGAAAAATCTAAAATTCTACTTCAGCACCGTTGTAATTGTCACACCCAAGTAGGTTTCATTACTTACAAGTCAAGGCAAGAAAATATAAAAGAAAAAGAGCTATGCCAAATGTTCACCTCAAGGCAAAAGAGCAATGATATATAATTGAAATATCACGCATACAAAGTGTGACAAAAATCTTGACTATGGGAACATGCAAGTAACTCCATCAGGGCTATGGACACCTGATAGCGATGGAGCAATATTTGAGAAATTACAGTCTATAACCTCATCGAAGCTCTAAAAGCTTGTTGGCAGTGAGGCTCTATTTGGGATTCTTTTGAAGTTAGAATAATCCACGTAGCTATTCATATAGGATGCTAAGGATCTTTAGTGAACACAAGAGCATGAATTAATTTATTTGCACAAACATGGGCAAAAGAAGATCAAAGTTTTTAGAACCAATGGGGAAGTTTTTTGCATCTCCATTTGTAAATCCTAGTCATTAAGTGTGTTAATTTGGATGTTCCAAGGGACCTTATGGATCAATTGACCACTTATCTATGAAATGTTTTGTACCTCCAATTCAATTGGTGTATTACAAAATGTTAAACAAACACAGTCATCCTTATTCATTTAGGAAATGCATATTCATCATACATATTGCATTAGCATAGCTCATGTCAAAAATTCATTATCTCCACATATATTTTGCAGATCATCGTGTCACACAAGTCTGCACATTGGGGGTATAACAAAAAAAATCCAAAAACATCCATATAAACTCTTGAAAAAATCTTAAAAAATCATAAAAAGTCCTGAAAAAATCTCAAAAATCATAAAAGTATTGAAAAAATTCTAAAAATCATAAAAGTCGTGCAAAAATCCAAAAAACATTGGAAAATCTTTCAAAATTCTAAAAACAGTGAAAAACATAAAATTCCCACCCCCCCCTAAGAAAAAAAAAAAATCAAATATGATCCTAAAAAAACACCAAAAACAGTGAAAAGTGTATACACCTAAAAATGGTCTGAAGATAATTAATTAAATAAGCAATTATTTAATTAATCCCCCTCCCCAATTTAATTAAATTAACTAAGCAATTTGATTAAATTTCCCCTTTCATCTACTTATTAATAAATCTAAGGATTTATTTAATAGGTTCATTTCATCCCCTTTAATTAATTAATTCAAATTAATTAATTCCCTCCATCTAAAATCATTTCTTCTAAATCCTAATTAATTAAAACAAATCAAATTTATGAGTTGTTGAGATTAATTATCCTTTTCCTATTATTTGAATTTTTAAATTCAAATTCTCCTAACTTCTACCACTCCTAAACCTAACCCATTCTACCTACCACCTTGTCCCCTTTCATCCAATTTCTTCTAGAACCTTTGTGACACTTGTCACTAAGTGTTCCCTTTCATCCTACTCCTTCAAGAAGCCTCTTGACCCTTGTCCCTTTCATCCTACTCCTTCTAGAAGCCTTTAATCCAACCCCCTTTGCCATCCTCCTCCAATTTAACAATTGATATCTTCGGATCAATCTTGACCGTTGATTCTTGCCACATCACCCCTAGCCTTGGAAAATCCTATAAATAGGCCTCATTTTGGAGCAATATTGGTCCCAAATTCCATGTCCCAATTGCATATCATGTGATCTCATCTCATTCATAGCTTAAGCATTGTTACTATAGGCATCTAGCTTCTAGTTTATCATTTCTTAGCAATGTTATCATGCTCAATCTTAGCTTAATTGCATCTTAATCTTAGTCCATTTTCTAGATCAATCATTCATATAGCTTAATCATGCTATTCTTACTAGATCGTGCATTTGCATCATTCAAATCCTCCATCTAAGTGTAGTCAAGACACTGGAATATGCATAATCAGATCTGAGAGCATTTTCATACTCGCATTTACTAGGAGGTAATAAGTCGATTAGCTATGGTTTTTTCTTTCTTTGATTTAAATATTTTAACCATGCTTATAATGATTTATTGAGTGCATTGTGGTTGTAGGTACAGGTACACTTCACAGAGCACGACATTTTGGCACCCACCGTGGGGCAGAAATCATCATTTTTGGCCTCTCAAGCTTCAGCAAACTTCATCTCTCTCGGATTAGAATCAGAATGTCGTACGAGTTTATTTTCCAACTCGTACAAACTACCTTTAAGCCCAGGATGACACTTCATCCTGACTCGTACTAGGTATAATTCTGACTCGTATGAGCTTTTACATTGAAAATTCTTTATTCGTTCTAGCTCATTCATGTGTTGTACGAGTTGATTTTCACTTTCGTACTAGAGCTAATTCTATTTCGTATGAATTTCTGGCTTCAAAATTTTATGTCGTACGAGTCTACTTTTATTCTTGTGCGAAATCTAAATTTGTGTCGTACTAGCTGGTAAATCATGTCGTATGAATTTCTGCATCTCTGATTTTTTTGATAAACTGCAAGTTAGAATTTTCAAGTTTGTCTATACGTTGGTAATTTGCATTTTTGAAGGCCTTCTGGTCATTTTTAGCCCTTGAAAGCGCCTATAACTAACATATGCTCTTTCAAAATCTGATATACAACTCTTGGAGACCTTTCCAATGAGTTAAACAATTCGTAATTTCGAGTCCCGAGCAGAAAGTTATGCCTACTTGAAATTAGGCTAAAATTTCATATAGTTTTTTTTGAAAATTTCATAGTTCGAATCACTAATGCTAATTTTGCTATGTCTATGAGATGTTTGCAGCCTAACTCTTTTCTGCAAGCTTGTCAAAGATAAAATTCAAAACACAATCATGACTACTAATGGATCTATTTTGCAGGTTGCCTAAGGATTCAACAAAAACTTTGTGTATTCTTTAAGATTTTTAGGCACACTTCAATTTGGGCTTAAAGAAACGAACTACCATGTATTTCATGTCTTTGATGATAGGCGAGTATGCTCTCACCTTTCTTAGGTGATCAAAAAGCTAGACTCATCCTTTTAATTTCATTAGTGCATCTCTTTAGCATGCCTACCCTCCCGAGGAGTTATTAACTCTTAGCCCTTAAGGCCGGTGAGAGGGGAACAACCTAAGTGGGAATGGCTAATGCCAAGTAATCCAAACCACTATAAAATAAATGTGTTTTTGATGAAAATCAAAGCAACGGCAGTGCTCGGGAATAGCTCTCCGTCGTACATTCGGGTATATCAAACCTTGGTTTTCAAGGCTGGGAGACCTCTTAATTGAGTTTATACCCCGACATGCCGAATGGATCCCTTACTAGTGCCGGTTAAAATAGAAGCTACCTGATTCACCTCCAAAAGGGTGATAATCTTTGTGCAAGAGAGATAGTAACTCTCCCAAGACACTTGCCATATCGTGCCCCCATTAGCCTTTGGAGTCGGATAATACGGCGTTGAGAATCCATTGCATGAGACTCAACAGTCGTATTCTGATTAGCTATTGGGTGTGTACCTAAGTCAGCAAGCAAAGGTTTTCATTCTCATCCAACTTCCTTAGGGTTTAGCTTGATTGGAGTCATGTATCACATTCTAAGTTTGCTATGTATTCATCCCTAAATCAAAAAAATCAAACACTTAAAAACTAGAAAACCAAAGTAAAACATCAAAATTCAGTGATCAAAACTCAAACAAGCAAACAATTTTTATCACTGTACAAATACCTGTCGTACGAGTCATAATCTCTATCAGACGAGTTAACTTGCATAAAATTATTTGTCATACTATCTGCTATCATGTGTCGTACGAGATAAGTGTTTTGTCGTATGGTCTATAATCCCAGGTCGTACGAGTTTCTGTTGTTTATATGAAAAACTTTGTTCTGTCGTATAGCTCTGTATCTTGTGTCATCCTAAGCTGAATCTTATGTCGTACGAAACTCTGCATCTGTTAGTCTAGAACTGTGTCTTACATGCCTGTTTCAGACTTATCATTTCTGCCTAATCAATTTGTAGTAAGCATAAAAAACTGTTATCTGTCAATCTGTGCTTAGATTGTCTCCTTGGTTTGCTTGGTCAAGTTATTATTCATCAAAATAAAACTCTAGGAGATAAACACCTCAAGATTTTCAAAGTGCTCACCCCCAACAAGTTCAAGATCTAAACATCTCAAAGTGCATTATCACTCTCTTTGGTAAACTGATCACTTAAACATAGTTTCTCATCAGGATCAATCATCCTTTATCATGAAACTAAAACATTTGGTCAAGATAACCTTGTCCCACATCGTAGGATATATCGTTCCTACTGGACTTGGTTCTTATCAAATCACCATCATTGCACTCCTAAACCGAAGATTGAAAAACTTGCAAACTTTTAAACACTTGAACCATCTTTTAGTGTCATAACACTCTATTGCCTTGAAATTAAATATTGATCACTTACCCAAAACAACCTTTTAGACAATCAAATCCCTGAAAAAGAAATAGAAACATTTGAAATAGCTGAAAATCATATCAACATGACATATCAAAGCAAAACACAAGAAGAAAACATGACAAACCAACATATCAGAGAAATCAAACAAGTTCAAAATTAAAATCCAACTATGTTAAAACCTCACGAGGATTCAAATACATCTCAAAAGAAAGGTGGATCTTTTATGCACCTCTTAAAGAGATCCCTAAAGGATTTGGATAAAGAAGATCAAAATCGTACCCCTATATCTAACAATGATCCATCCATCCATAAGCAAATTGATTATCCAAAGGCATCTATTCTTATACCTCTTGAAATCTTGCAATAACCTTCCATATCATCCTTGCCAAATGAAACATCCAAAGATGAAGTTCCCCAATGGATATCCATGATTTCCATCAAGCCTATTTCAGAGGATCTTATTCAAATCTCATCTCCTTCATATCCAAGCATTGATTCATTGCAACATCCCCATAACGCTCTCTTGCAAATTGAAGTCCTCATTCATAGAATGCTTGTTAAACGTGTCCTAATAGATGGGGGAGCTGGCTTGAAAATTTGCTCAATGAACCTTGTTCATGCTCTAGGATATTCAGAAGATGCAGTTGATCCCTGGTAAAAGATAAAAATCAAAGCACATAATGAAGAAGAACATTCATCTAAAGGAATGGTGATATTACCCATAACAGTTGGACCTTTGCAGAAGGACATAGCATCCCAAGTTCTACATGTGGACCTACCATACAACATACTCTTGGGGAGACCATGGATACAAGATATACAGGCTATTACATCAACATGTGATCCGTGCTTAAAATTTCCATACAATGGACAGGAAATCATAATATCAGTAGACTCCAATCCATTTCAGTATGGTAATAATTTGAAATCAACTCAAGAGATCGTTGTTCCATATAAAAAGAGGCAGCACCTTCAAGCACACAATCCAAAGAACAATCATTTGCATCAATCTTGTCAAACATGGAAGAACAAATGCAGCTAAAAGATCGAGGGAACGGAGAATTTTTGCTATCATGAAAAAACAAACAAGAGCAACTTCAAATTGAGAGTGATGAAGAAGCAGTTATAGTAGTCGATGTAGTTCACACGTATGTAGAACAAATGTTAGGAGAATCACATGTGACTGACATGCACTTAACCGAGGACGATCAGGATTTTCTTATACAAGGTCTTTCCGACGAGAGTACCGTTCTAGACATCAAAATACATACTAAAAGCTCTGACATCTCTATCATGACCCCTAATATATTTGAAACTATTCAACCTGAAGATCCTTTATCCTTAAGCTATCCTAAACCTATGGATTGGGAAAATGAAGGACATACTGAAATTGATACCTTTCCTAATGACCATGCCATGTCCTTATATCTTGATGAAATCAAACCCGCAACAACTTTCACCAGGGATTCCACTAACGAATCTTCCAGACAAGTGGGTGTTAAATCTCCTAGTCGCAAAATTGAAAATAAAGAAAACAATATCAGGTCTAATGCTGAAAACCATTTATTGGCAACATTAGACCAGGAAAATGTAAAAATAAAGGATGAATTTAAAGGTGAAAACTCCTTGAGGAGCCGAAAGATGGGAGATTTGACACCTTACCTGAATTATATCAAGAGAAGTTATCTATCCTAATGGAACTAGCAGAGGCAATTATCATTAGCACAACTGATCTACATCAAGCAATCTCTGTATTAGAACTAGCAAGGCAAAAATACTTGAAACCATTCAAAAGATGGCAAGTCAATTTTACCTGTTCATATACAGACATTCAGGGGTTTGATCCATATCTTACAATACATCACCCAAATATCAGTCCAGGAGCAGACATCAATAATAGAACACAACATGGATCAGGATTTGGTATTCTACTCATCACGCCACAAGGGCATACAATCTCGAAAGCATACAAATTAAGCTTTCCATGTACAAACAATATAGCAGAGTATGAAGCATTGGTAACAGGTATCAAAATGGTTGTAGAATGGAATATAAAACAACTCCAAGTCTTTGGAGACTCTCAGCTTGTCATTAATCAAATCAATGATGACTATCAAACAAAAGATGAAAACTCATGCCTTACAAAAAGATGGTGGATGATATCAAGAAGTCTTTGTAGAAATAACTTTTGAATACATTCCAAGAAATGACAACAAACTAGCAAACGCCATGGCTACACTTTCTTCTCTATTGCAGACACAGGAAAATCAACAACGTTATGAATTCTTGGTTTAAGAGTTGTTTCATCCTGCCTTTAATTGTCCTGATTCCCAAACCATATGTCAATCTATTGGATATGATTCCTCCTGCTATGGCCAAACTTACACATACTTGAAAGACAACATCTCACCTCCTAACTTATCAAAGAACCAAAAGAGAACTTTATTCACCAATCTTCCCATTTTACTCTCGTCACAGATACCCTGTTTAAATGAGGTCTAGACAGTACTCTCTTAAGATGTCTCGAACAAGAAGAATCTGAGAAGGCCTTACATGAAGTCCATAATGGCATTTGTGGCACTCATTCAAGTAGTCTTACCCTTTTGAAAAAACTCATATGCTTGGGCTACTATTGGCCGACTATGGAATGAGATTCTTTTAAGATAGCAAGAACATGCAAACAATGTCAAATTTATGGGAACTTGATCCATGCACCAGCACAAGAACTACATGCTTTAGCAACATCTTGGCCTTTTTGTCAGTGGGTACTTGATCTAGTAGGAAAGATAAATCCTTCCTCATCTAATGGACACAAATACATCCTTGTAGCTACTAAATATTTCACAAAATGGATTGAGGCAGTACCTCTCATAAACATCATAGCAAAACAAATTTCTACATTTATCTTGAATTACATCATCTGTCGCGATGGAATACCAATGACCATTATCACTAATAATGGGTGACCATTCAAGAATCAATATGTACAAGAGCTATGTGAGAATTTCAAAATCCAGCACAAATTCTCCACACCATATTATCCATAGGGAAATGGGCAGGCAAAAGCATCTAAAAAAACTATTCTAAAAATCCTCAAAAAGACAATGAATGATGCTAGGAAAGATTGGCATATTCAACTGAACCCTTCTCTATGGGCTTACCACACCAATATCCGCACACTGATAGGTGCCACACTTTTCTCTCTTGTATATGGATCAGAAGCCATATTGCCAATCGAAGTAGAGATACCCTCTCTACATGTATCACTAAAAGGTCTCATCCCAGATGAAGAACAATGAGTATCTAGACTGCAAGAGTTAGAACTGATCCAGGAATGAAGACAAAATGCCTTTGATCATCTAAAGGTATATCAGCAAAGAATGTGTCGGAGCTATAATCATAAGGTCAAACCATGAATCTTTCAAGTGGGAGAACTAGTGCTAAAAGAAAATCCATGCAACTAGGCAGATTGAGAAAAGAAAGGAAAGTTTGAACCAAACTAGTTAGGTCCATTTGTGGTCACAACAGTATTTGGATCAGGAGCATATCAGCTATCAACACAGGATGGAGCTTAGCTCGAAGAACCTATCAATAGCATGCACCTGAAGAAATTCTATGTCTCAAAAATCAGAAAAATAAAAAACAGTGAAAAATCAAAAAAATCAAAAATAGTGAAAAATTAGAAAAATCAAAAACACTGAAAAATCAAAAAAAAATCAAAAACACTGAAAAAGTAGCAAATCCAAAAAAATCAAATATCAGAAAAAGTGCAATAAAAGCAGATGGTGAAAACCTGGCAAACAGGCGCTATCTGTTAGCTAGCTCTTCCATCTATTAGTTCATGCATTTTTCCACTTGCATTCATTCATCAGCGTTGACCATCCTAAGCATTTGTACATACACAAGCATCACAGCTAATCTCCCGCCATGGTTTGGATCATTGGACATATCATAACGAATTTGTTTCTAGGCTTGAGGCAAAATCCTACACCTAGCTGGGGGCAAACTATTGACCAATTTTGAGCTTAATCAAACAGGCAGAACAAACTGTTAGACAACTCTTATCAAGCGAAAACTGAGACACATCCAACATTGAACACAAGATCAAACTATCAACTATCAAGCTATCACAAAATCAATCAAAGCACATCACACACTTTTCAGTGGTATAATATCTTTTTGAATAATGATTGTAACATGATTGTTCAAATTTTCTATATTGATTTTCGCTATCATGATTTCTGAGTGACTCCAGGATGTCATTGACTAGAGGAACAAGGAAGAAACATGATATTTTTCTTATCTATTGTCTGAAAATTAATCATTAATATGCTTAAATTTGTCTCGAGACATGATCATTGAAGTATCATTGAAGACGTTTCTGATTTGCATATTGAAATGATTAATACTGATTGTTTTCTGCAAACAACACTCAGGTCATCGCGGTTCAATTATACCTCAATGCTTGTGTTAACTTTCTATATCAAAATCCAGGAAAGTAATGCTCAGGTCATCATGGTTTAATTATACCATCGATGTTTGCACTCACTTCCCACATTTCAAAAGCTCATTGATGACAAAAATGTAAAATAATCCAGTGACTAGTCCGGTCATTCCATTGCATTTCATTTGTATTTTAGCTTGCATTTCATTCTTGCATGGGATCATACAAGCTCCTTTTATCCAAGGTTAAATTTATCACAAGAATCATCAAAGTATCATCACAGGTGTATACGCAATCAGAATGATGACTTATCTCTCTCATGATACTATTGACCTAGCGAAAATCTTATGCTATCTTTCTCAATAGAACCAACATCAGCATATCCAAATATTTTGTAACTTGATATCAATAAACTATCAGTTCTTTATCAATCAACCTTATCAAATCAAATCAATCAATCAAACCTAATCAATTCTGAATCATGTCTTATACAGGATGAATCCTTCCTAAAACCAAACGATCTAATTCTGATTCATGTCTTATACAGGAAGTATCCTTCTTGAAACCAGACGTTCTGATCATGTCTTATACATGATGAATCCTTCCTGAAACTAGATGCTTTGATCATCGTTGTCTTATACAGGATGAATCCTTCCTGAAACCAGACTGAATCTAATCAATCAATATTTTTCAATCTTATCAATCTAAGCAATCAAGCTAATCAAATAAATCATATTTTCATCAAACATAGTTGCATAAATCAAATCAAATCTATTGGGATATCAATCTCTCAAAACTCCAAAGATCAATTATCTCAATTGATCTCCCGAGGGGGCATCATCATACCAAAACTTAGCAATCAAGAGTTGGGGCATCCTATCAAAACAATACCATCATCAAAATGAGATTATTCTTTGAATCAACGCTTCATCACACCTTTCTTCAAAGAGGGGCAAAATGTATACACCTAAAAATGGTTTGAAGATAGTTAATTAAATAAGCAGTTATTTAATTAATCCCTGTAGCGTCCTAAAATTGCGACACTTGCAATTTCGACTGCATTTGGGTCTTCACGATGGCGACGCAACACGCAACCTGAATGGAGACCCCGAAACCTGATTATGACACCAAAAACTGCATTTTCTTGCACCCTGGCCTGAACCTCCTTTGCACCCTGCTATCCCGGGAGGTGGGACCAGAGCGCCCAGTGCCCTGGTCCTTCAGGACCAGGGCGCCCAGTGCCCTGGTCCCTGGGTCCTATTTTGGGCCCGATCTCTTTTGGACTTCGGGTCTTTATGTTTGCAAATTGGAAAATTATCTTTCCTGGTCGGCCTAAGGTCGGGAAAATCAGTCTATCAGCCCTAATTGACAAGTATATAAACTACATTTTCCTCTTTCATTCGATATGATGGAAAAAGCGTGGAAACTATACTCAAGCATTCAAGCATTCAAGCATTCCTTCAAGTAATTGATCATTTCAGGTCTCCATTCAAGGTTAAGTGTTGCATTCAAGACAAGGATTCAACCATTGAAGAGGAGATCACTTACAACACATTACATGCTACAACATACAACATACAACATACAACAAACAACAACATCTATACCTTCGCACATAAGGATACAAACATCCTTACAACAAGGTATTAGTACTTGTTTTACATTACATACATTTACATTTACAGCAATTTCTCATTTCTTGGTTAATTCCAAAACCGGGGTTTGACCTAAAGGCAAACCCCTAATCCCTAACCCCCCAATCGTCTTCGCTTTTCTGTGTGTAGGTTGCAGGTACGCAGCTGAAATTGAAGATCTGGAATCCTTGTGCAGAGACGAACAAATCCCCCTTCGTTTCGCGGATTTTTCGAAGGACCGTGTGCACGTCGGGCGCCATCGTCCCGTCAACTTTTCCTCAAATTTGTAGGACAGCGCCGTATCGACATTTTACTGCTAATTCTAGGTCCACAGCTTCATCCTATATCCCTATCTCAGTTTATAAGCGAATCTTTGTCACTTTCTATGCATTCCTAGCTTAATTCTTCTATCAACATTCTTTACAAAAGAGGGTAGCCTTGCTTTCTTAACCCTTGAAACACATTTAGCATCCAATCTTGCATTGTGTGGGATTGGATCTTGTGGGTTTCAACCCCTCTTTTGAATGTAAAGTCTCTCCCCTAAGTGAAAACCATCAACCCTAGTGAATCTCCCTTCTCTCTCCTTGGAGTTGGAAGAGGGGAGAGCAACTAGGGTTCGATCGCGATTTTCCGCTTTACATTTTGGTGAACCCGACGTGAACATCCTTTCTGATTATTCATAGTTAGATCTGAAAATTGGATTCCTTGATTACATTTCCATGTTTGATCTTTTGCAAAATTTTAGAGGTTAATTGCATAAAAACCCTAAATTTTCTTTTTAAGTAATTAAACTTGTGAAATGTTTAATTGTTAAATGCTTGTTTCACATCTGCCCTTCTATTACAAATTATCAATTCATATTTGTGCTTTAATTTTGAAAATTAAGTGGTTAAGTGTCAAAACCCTAATTTTTGAAACCCTCTTGATTCAACCTTTGTCCGACAAATTCACTGATCAAAACATCTCCAAATCAGCTGTAATTTTGGATTCCGCAATAAAATCACAATATCTTTCATCCCTGAAAATTTGGAAAAAAGTTGTGAGGACCGTGTGCACTCCGAGCGCCATCGTCCCCGACATTTTTTTCGAAATTTCGGGAGCGAGATCTTACTGTATTTTTCTGCTAAAATCCAAAATTTTGACTGATTTTATCAATTTTAACACCTTCAAAATTACAGTCAAAGTTGGTCTAGTGATTGCTTGGATTGAGGCTTCTAATCATTCAAAAAATTGTTGAAATTGAAATTTGTGTCAAAATTGTGTTTCTTACAGTCCTAAATCTGAAAAGTGTGTTATCATTCATTCGAAATTTCAGTGATTTATTCAAATTTTTGCAGTTTGTGACTTTTGGAATTAAGTGCTTAATTACAACAACTTTGATTTCCGCTTTAAAAATTGAATTTTGCGTGAAATTGAGTCAACTTTCAAATTTCAAAACTTGCATTGCTTTTGGTATTCCCTCTAAAATCATAAAATTCAAAATTTCAGTTTCCCTTTCTTTTTCAAAATTCAAATTTTGTATTTTTCGACAATCTTGGTAGGGTTCAATTTTGAGATTGCAACTTTAATTTGGCCTATCTACAGATCGTAAAATCACTCAATTTTTTCAGGTTAGCTGTAAAATCATCATAACTTTCATCCCTGCAAATTTCGAAAAAAGTTGCGAGGACCGTGTGCACCCCGAGCGCCACGGTCCCGGACATTTTTTTCGAAATTTCGGGAGTTTGTCCTGATTGTATTTAACAGCTTAAATCTAGAAGATTGGCTGGTTTTACTAAAATTTGCTACCTCTAAAATTCAAAATCTTCTCTCTTTCTTTAGTGCATGAGTTTTACAACAATAAGCCCTACTTACACTATTCCCGTTAGACGAAGCCTTAGAATTAAGTCCTTCCAAGGTTTAATTACTGAGGAGATGGAACCTAATTTGAATGGCCTTTTTAACGAGGACATGGTTAATTCCTCTAATCCTCTTAATGATGAAGAAGCTCTCCATGAGGTTTTTGTAGAACAAATTTCAAAATTGGATAACCAATTTGACGATTTTCGATAGTGGATGTCTCAAGAATACCCTGATAGTCAAGCTCTTCCTTTAATTGAGGGTCTAAAACGTATGCTTCAAAGTGATAAGAATGGAATTGATATTTTGCGTGGTATTGCACACATTGTGGATTCAAATGTGATGCCTATGAAAAGTTGTGCCGAAACTTAAGTTATACACAACCTCCTACTCAAGACAATCATTCTATTCCTTTGATGACTTCTATTGCTAGTATACCTACTTTTACATCAAACATAATGACTACTTCAATACAAGACATTCCTCCTATGATCACCAGTCATGGGGGCAATCCCTCTTATTCAATTAACCCTCTTCCTTCAATCAATCCAACTTCTTCATTCATTCCTTCAGTGAGTGTTCCTCTTATATCTCCACAAATGAACATGACACAAGGGGGCAATTCATTTAACCCTTCCATTCCTCCTTGTAGTGTTCCTCCTGTCCAATCATCTCCTATGACTAACTATCATAGTGTCCCACCACCTTACTCTCTACCTTCTTTCAATAACATAACACCTCCATCACAATCTAACACGTCTAATATGAACTCTTCGACTGAAGCGACCATTAACAATCTTGCACGAACTGTCTCCTCTTTACAGCAACAAATTGCCTCTATGAATCAATCTAAGTTTAGTGTGCCCACATTTGATGTTGCGAGTCCACTTTCTCTTGACATTGTTCGAGCTATCCCCCCTAAACATGTTGAAATTCCGCATTTGGAGCTTTATAATGGTAAGGGTGATCCTCTAACACATGTTAAGACATTTCAAACAATATGTACCGATTTTGCTTATGACCAAAGGTTGCTTGCAAAACTGTTTACTAGAACATTAAG
The DNA here is from genome assembly GCF_030272615.1 of Cryptomeria japonica. Lineage (NCBI taxonomy): Eukaryota > Viridiplantae > Streptophyta > Pinopsida > Cupressales > Cupressaceae > Cryptomeria > Cryptomeria japonica. The sequence goes on along the minus strand of NC_081412.1, from coordinate 183,786,380 downwards.
AGACAAAGCCCTACAATGGTATTGCTCATTGCCTTCCTATTCTATTACTTCTTTCGAACAACTTGCAAATGCTTTCATTCAACAATTTCAAAACAATATAAGTCCTAAAGTTACTTTGATTGATTTAATGCATTGTAAACAAGGTGTTAAAGAAAAAGTGACTGATTTCATTGGTAGATATAAGCATTTGTATGCTCAAATTTCCTTTCCAGTGCCTGACAATGATATTCAAAGAATCTTCATTTCTAATTTACAAAAAGACATTAGAGAAAAACTCCTATTTTCTGAGTTTACTTCTTTCCAACAGTTGTGCGCAACTCTTCACAATTATCAACTGACTGTGAGTCAAATGGAACAATCACATCCTATGGCTCCGAGTGATAAGGGTGATAGTAGTCAACAACCATTTGGGAAGTTTAAACCGAATAGAGAGTCCATTAAATTCAATGAAAACATCATCAACAACAATGTGAATGCAGCATCAGGTGTGTCTCCTATTTCTAAGTTTTTCAAGAGAGAAAGAAAGTTTACTCCTTTGAATGAATCATTGCATAGTATTATGAATAAGTTATTGGAACAAAATGTGCTTACTCTTCCTCCTATAAGCCAAATTGATCCTGCAAAGATTAATTCACCTTATTTTGATAACAAATCTTTTTGTCAATTTCATCGTCAACCTGGGCATGATATTGAAAAATGTTTTGCTTTAAAGGGGAAAATTCAAGATTTGATTGATAATAATACTATCTCTGTTTCTGGTGTGAATGATAAAGGCAACAAATCTGTAGTTCCTCCTAACCAAAATCTTCAGATTTTTACTGATCCATTACCTTCTCATACCTCTAATGCGATTGAGGCTAATGATTCCTCTCTTTCATCTGATGGTCTTGTGTCCATGACTCCGAATGTGATTAACTTTGTGGAGCAGCAGAAAATCTCTAAAGAACCTTCCATCACATTTGATTCCAGTGAAACTATCAGGGCACCTGATGGTCCTTTATATATAGTTGCAAAAGTCAAAAATACACCTTGCCATGGAGTGCTTATTGATCCTTCTTGTATGGTTAATGTCATTACTGAAGAATTTCTTTTTACTTTGCAATTGAATCAAGTGATCTATGATGAAACAAATGTGGTTGTGAAATTATTTGATGCATTTTTCTCTCCTGCAATTGGTTCTATTACATTACCTATTGAGGTCCGTAACAAATCCCTTGATGTGAACTTTTCTATTATTCCATCTTCCGAACAATTTCGTGTGAAGCTAGGCTATCCTTGGCTATCTTCCATGAAAGCTATTGCTTCTCCTATTCACAAGTGTTTGAAATTTCCCCATAATGGTGAAGTTGTTACTGTCAATCATAGTCTCTTTAAACCAGCTGAAAGAACCTCTAGTGTTCCTATTGATTATTTTTGGCCTAAACAATTCCAATCTCTTCCTCCGCAAAGTGATCATCTTTTCAAATCTTATCAAAAGTGGAAAACAGATATGATCCTATCTCTAAGTGAACCTAGAACACCCAAACTTGACATTCCTATCATTCTTGAGAAGGAAGTTCTTCCTTTGAAAGATAAAACTAATGTCTTTCCTCAAGAAGATTCCCAACCCATCCCTATGGATGTGACTATGCCTATATCTAATAAACTTCCTAAAAGTACACCTATCCCTCCTCGTCATGACGGACTTGGTCTCCTTCCTAAACCAAATATTCCTCCCTTATATGGAGTGGTTCCTCCTCCTTCCTCTTATGGAGAGAAGAGACCTTCCTCTTCTCCTGTTGTTCAACCTAAGAGACCACAACCTAAACACCCAAGTGATAAGGATGAGAACATTTCTCCTCCTCAATCTCCTAATCTTCCTACTAAGACTAGACGAAATCGTTCTGCACGTGAACGCCGGCGAACGCGTCGTCTTAGAGCTCAAACTTTGCAATCCCCAAAAACACCTTCAACAAGCATTATTCCATTTTCTCCTTAGCCGACGATTGAGCCGAAATCTCCTAAACATAAGATGCATGATGGTCTTGATCCTGTGCGAGTTAAAGATCCTATTTTTATAAATCTTGATGATGATATAGATGAAAATGTTATTCATGATGAAAATGCTACTTCTCCTGTTCATTCTGATAGTGAATATGAACTTGTTGATATTGATAACCATTTATCTAATGAATTTTCTAAAGCACTTATCCTAGCTCCTAGACAAGACCACCGTGGCTTGGGGTATGAACATAGCCCTTGTTTGGATCTTGTGATAGCTCCATCTGCTGTGTTGGATGTTCCTCCTCTAGCATGTTCCCTACCTTCCCGAAATACTGATCAGCAAGATCGGGGGGTAGATGACATGCTAGACTAGTTTCATTAGCATAGCAGATTCTCTCCTCCTCTCTTTTGTTACTTCTTCTATGTGTTATTCTCATTCTTCTATTTTTTGTCCTTAGTGTTGTCTACTTGAGGACGATGCAAAGCATTGAGATCTCTCGATCTCTCTCATGTTGACTCAAAAGACACATGTGTTCCCTTCTTCTAGGTGACCTTCCTTGATTGGGGAATGAAGAACAATTATGCATACATACATATGATATACATGAATTATCATACAGCATACTGACCCCGAGGAAAGCGAAGTCACCTTGTGCTTTGTGTTTTGTGTCTATTATCCTTGGGCTTATCTCACACTTGGGGGCTAAATCCTTGTGATAACGTGCTCCTTTCCTTTCTCATTCTTATATGTATCACTACCTTAATGCAATCACCCCCGGTGAGGCGTGTGCGATCGCTTTAACGTAGGGGGGCATACATCCCGTTCATATCTTTTCAAGATACTTGAAAATTTCTTGGCAAATTTAACCTTGCCTTGAAAATTTTTGACATCTTTCTTGCATGCCTCATAGTGAGGGAACCTTACTACTGACAGTCATGGTTCTCCCTCGTGATCTTCCCTTTTACTTTGTCAATCGAAGTCGTAAGATCCTTAGTCCACTGGGAGCTTGGTGTATCTTGCCTCCTTGACATGGTGAAAGTTTTTCAATGTTGTTTCCTTGTACTTTACCGGAAGTATTGGCATACGCTTATACTCCCGCTAAAGTGGGGGCTAAATGTAGCGTCCTAAAATTGCGACACTTGCAATTTCGACTGCATTTGGGTCTTCACGATGGCGACGCAACATGCAACCTGAATGGAGACCCCGAAACCTGATTATGACACCAAAAGCTGCATTTTCTTGCACCCTGGCCTGAACCTCCTTTGCACCCTGCTGTCCCGGGAGGTGGGACCAGAGCGCCCAGCGCCCTGGTCCCTGGGTCCTATTTTGGGCCCGGTCTCTTTTGGACTTCAGGTCTTTATGTTTGCAAATTGGAAAATGATCTTTCCTGGTTGGCCTAAGGTCGGGAAAATTAGTCTATCAGCCCTAATTGACAAGTATATAAACTACATTTTCCTCTTTCATTCGATATGATGGAAAAAGCGTGGAAACTATACTCAAGCATTCAAGCATTCAAGCATTCCTTCAAGTAATTGATCATTTCAGGTCTCCATTCAAGGTTAAGTGTTGCATTCAAGACAAGGATTCAACCATTGAAGAGGAGATCACTTACAACACATTACATGCTACAACATACAACATACAACATACAACAAACAACAACATCTATACCTTCGCACATAAGGATACAAACATCCTTACAACAAGGTATTAGTACTTGTTTTACATTACATACATTTACATTTACAGCAATTTCTCATTTCTTGGTTAATTCCAAAACCGGGGTTTGACCTAAAGGCAAACCCCTAATCCCTAACCCCCCAATCGTCTTCGCTTTTTTGTGTGTAGGTTGCAGGTACGCGGCTGAAATTGAAGATCTGGAATCCTTGTGCAGAGACGAACAAATCCCCCTTTGTTTCGCGGATTTTTCGGAGGACCGTGTGCACGCCGAGCGCCATCGTCCCGTCAACTTTTGCTCAAATTTGTAGGACAGCACCGTATCAACATTTTATTGCTAATTCCAGGTCCGCAGCTTCATCCTATATCCCTATCTCAGTTTATAAGCGAATCTTTGTCACTTTCTATGCATTCCTAGCTTAATTCTTCTATCAACATTCTTTACAAAAGAGGGTAGCCTTGCTTTCTTAACCCTTGAAACACATTTAGCATCCAATCTTGCATTGTGTGGGATTGGATCTTGTGGGTTTCAACCCCTCTTTTGAATGTAAAGTCTCTCCCTTAAGTGAAAACCATCAACCCTAGTGAATCTCCCTTCTCTCTCCTTGGAGTTGGAAGAGGGGAGAGCAACTAGGGTTCGATCGCGATTTTCCGCTTTACAATCCCCCTCCCCAATTTAATTAAATTCACTAATCAATTTGATTAAATTCCCCTTTCATCTACTTATTAATAAATCTAAGGATTTATTTAATAGGTTCATTTCATCCCCTTTAATTAATTAATTCCCTCCATCCAAAATCATTTCTTCTAAATCCTAATTAATTAAAACAAATCAATTTTATGAGTTGTTTAGATTAATTATCCTTTTCCTATTATTTGAATTTTTAAATTCAAATTCTCCTAACTTCTACCACTCCTAAACCTAACCCATTCTACCTACCACCTTGTCCCCTTTCATCCAACATCTTCTAGAACCTTTGTGACACTTGTCACTAAGTGTTCCCTTTCATCCTAATCCTTCTAGAAGCCTCTTGACACTTATCACCATAGAGATGACAGTTGCTCCCTTTAATCCAACCCCCTTTACCATCCTCCTCCAATTTAACCATTGATATCTTCAGATCAATCTTGACCGTTGATTCTTGCCACATCACCCCTAGCCTTGGAAAATCCTATAAATAGGCCTTATTTTGGAGCAATATTGGTCCCAAATTTCATGTCCCAATTGCATATCATGTGATCCCATCTCATTCGTAGCTTAAGCATTGTTACTATAGGCATCTAGCTTCTAGTTTATCATTTCTTAGCAATGTTATCATGCTCAATCTTAGCTTAATTGCATCTTAATCTTAGTTCATTTTCTAGATCAATCATTCATATAGCTTAATCATTCTATTCTTGCTAGATCATGCATTTGCATCATTCTAATCCTCCATCTAAGTGTAGCCAAGTCACTGGAATATGCATAATCAGATCTGAGAGCATTTTCATACTCGCATTTACTAGGAGGCAATAAGTCGATTAGCTATGGTTTTGTCTTTCTTTGATTTAAATCTTTTAACCATGCTTGTAATGATTTAGTGAATGCATTGTGGTTGCAGGTATAGGTACACTTCACAGAACACGACAAAAAGTATAAAAATACCAAAAACATTCAAAAAATATCCTGAAATTTTTTTCAAAAACATCCATATAATGTCCTGAAAAAATCAATCAAAAACATTCAAATATTGATCCACAAAATCCAAAAACAATCAAAAATCAATTAAAAAAACTTGCAATAAAATGTCTCGCAAGAATCAAACATCCTAGCATATATCTAGCAAACGCTTCGCACGAAGTTAACAAACAATACGACTATCCAGTCAAACATTTGCATTCAAGTGATCAAACTATCTTATCAATTGTATCATATCCATTTCAAGTGATGATTATCTTGTCTTAAACAGAAGAGGATACACTCGAAATAAGACAAGCCAATCTTAAACGGGGTTCACAACTTTCTGAGATTAGACATTATCAACTATCACATCAAGCAATTGAGAATGAAGGCATGAGATCAGTATAGTTGCTAAATTTTGTCTGGGTCAGTATTTATCTTTTATCATTTGGCAATAGATTGTGTTCCTATGCTACTCAAGGATGTCCACAAGTGACTAGAGGAGCCATGATGGGTATTATTTTTTTCTTTGTTTGTTGTTTGTGGTGTGAACCAATCAAGTTCTAGGGAAATTGCTCTAGTGGGTGTCTGTGATAGGAGCATTCATCTTGTGAATGCCACACATACCTTGACCCCTAGTGTATTTCCCAGAATGGAGGGTTTCACTCCTTGTCTGCTACGTGTTTGTTTCTTCAATGAGATATCTTTACATATTGGTTCCTTATGCCCTGATATGCTAAGCTTCATTGTTCAATAATAAGGCTCAGTGATGAATATATATTGCGCAATAAATAATGACACACGTTCATGAATCAATCTTTCTCATTTCATCTCATTTGCTTATTGCTAGTTTGTTGTTTCTTTCCTCACCATCTCTTTCTAAATCATTTTCTATCATCTAACATTATTCTATTTCATTCTAAGGTTCATTCTCGCATATTCTATCTCAATATCATCTTCATATCACCTATCTCTATCTCTAATCAACTAACCATTCTTCTATCTTTCATATCAAATTATTCTTTTTTTGAGAGATCATTCATATCTTAAATGCATAAACAATCTCTCGAGGGGGCATTACACCCTAAGTGTTGTCGAGGCATACACACTGAGGCATACTCGGGCATAATTTTTCATTTTCTTTGAAACAACATTGTTCCGACATTGTCTCAAAGAGGGGCAAATGTAGACACCTAAAAAATATCTCATTGAACATGTATTGATTATTCCTCCAATTAGTTAAATAATTCTTTAATTATTTAATTTAATTAATTAATCTTATTCTTCTAATTCCATATTTCTTCTATCATCATTTAATCATTTAAACCATTTTCTAATATTAATTAAATATTTATTATTTAATTAGTTAATTGTGGTTATTAATCCTTTAATTTAAATAATCTTTATTATTTAAAAATATTCATTTTCAATTTCTATCTCTATTCAATTAAATCATTAACCCTTTTCTTAATATTAATTAAGTATTAATTATTTGATTAATTATGGTTTTATTCCTTAATTTAAATAATATTTATTATTTAATTAAATTCAATTTCTAAATAATTAAATAGTTTCTTTAAAATATTTAATTAGCTAATTAATTCTTCTGATTCTAATTTCATTAATTTTTCTAATTTCTTTTAATTTCGTTTAATTGTCCAGTTTCTAATTTCTTCTAATTTCATTCAAATTCATATTCTTCTAATTTCTTCTAATTTCAAATACATATGCATGATTCCAAAAATCAAATTGAAAATCAAAGTCAAGTTCTAAATATATTCAAATAACAAAATGAATTTAAAATAAATTCAATATTTGAATTAAATCTCATGCAAAGATTAAATTGAAAATCAAAATCAAAGTGCAAGAACATGCTAAATTAATTAATTCAATCAATTAATTAATTAAATCATTATCTTTTCAATCTCTATTTCTATCTTCCACTTTGCTTTTTTCCAAAAAGCTTTCAATCGGTTAACTATTCCATCTATTTTAATTGACCATTTCAATTAATTGATTAATTACATCATTTCTTTAATTCTCTCCAATCATTCTTTTTCTATCTTCTAGTTAGCTTTTTCTAAATAAAGCTTTCTTTGTCATCAATTAATTATCCTCCAATCACCCTTTTTCATCTTTCAATTAGTATTTTTCTCAATCAGTTAACTCATTAATATATTCAACCTATTTTGTTCCACCTCCAAATCAGTAGTTCAACTATCAATCGACATGTGAGCTCACCTGAATTCCACCTCTTGATCAATATGTTCTATCTTTCATTCAATTCTCATCTAAAAATCTATAAATTGAGCATTCAATCTCCATTTTCAACAATCATGAACTTTGAATCTTTGTGTCATTTGCAGGTTGTCAGTGCAATATCTGAGAGTCACCATACCACAAAGAGGAGAAAAGCAATGGAAGTTATACACAGTCTTGGAATAGGGGGAATCAATTAATTTATATTATATTCCTATTTATTTCTTCTATGTTATTTCATTGTTTTGTTTGTTTTAATTCTAATTAGGATAGGGATTCGTGATTTCCCTGGCATTCCTAGTTTACTTTACATTTAATGAAATTCAGCATACAATATTTTGGTGAATGATAGAAAGATATTACCCAAGAGGCTTGAGAAGCCCAAGAGAGATGCAAAAGATTATTGTGAGAGCTTGAGAGTGTTGTAGCGAACTAGAGACTATTGTAGCAAGTGAGAGAGTCAAGAGAGATTTCTTGAAGAACCAAGAGAGAGAGAGAGAGAGAGAGAGAGAGAGAGAGAAGATGGATTTAAAATGAGAGAATAGGAGGGAAAGAAGAGGCTAGCAAGAAATTTAGGAGATTCTAAGTAGTTTCCACCGACCAAGGTAGGTGACAAGTGTCAAAATATGCAAAACCAACATTTGAACATTAAGATGTCGTAGGACAAATACGCAGTGCATAGACATCTACATGATGCGCTAGTGTCCAGATGAATCATGCCCAAAAATGACAAGTGGCAGGAGAAATACGTGGCTAACACAAAACAAAAGCTGAAGGATAGCTGCTAAAAAGGTGTCCTAAGCATCTTAAGAGGGAAAAGGTTGATGCAATGGCTGAAATGAGACTACTCAAATGCTAGGGGGATTAACACTAAAGTGGCTACTGTGTGTGTGAAAAGTGGACCTGTATCTGTATCTGAATACACAACACTTCAATAATTCATTAGATGCATGGTTAGTAAATCAATAGTCAATGAATAATAAAACCATTACAAAGCGACCTATTGCCTTCTAGTAGATGTGAATTTTAGTCTTGCTCTAAGATTTCTTTATGCAACACCAGTGACTAGACAACACCTAAATGAAGGATTTAATCTATATGAGCACGAAATTGAGCTAAATTGATGCAAGATATGCAAGATTAATGAATATTAGGCTAACATGATTAAGCTATGAATGAATATTAAGCTAGATGATTTAATAAATATGCAATAACTAATATGCAATATTCTCAATGCACAAAAATATCAATGGAGCTAGAGCAAAAACAACATAATAATGATAAATCTCCAGGGTTTTTTTTTTAATGAGAAATGAGAGCCTAAATTTATAGAAAATCCAGAGAGAGACCAACGGTCAAGATCGATTAATGATAAGCGACAGAGATTCTCCAAGAGGAAGCACAATCCAGGTGAATTGATGTGATTGGCTGCTTTTCTCAACTTTAAAGGAAATTGAACTAAATTTAAGATAAAATCAAAAAAGCTGATTTATTTCATATTTTTAATCAATTTTGATATTTAATTTATTTAATTTTTTTTTTGAGATTTTTCAATTTAATTCTTTTTTTCAATTTTAATTATTATTTCAAATTAATTCCTTTTTAATGATTTAATGGCAAATTGATTTATTAATTAAATATGCTAGGATATTTAATTAAATAGATAGGATAATTGATTAAAATGATTTACTTGGAATGACTAATTAATATTAATATAGAATGATTTATTTGTCATGTGACATTGATGATTTATAAATTAATTAATTAGGTGCTCATGATTGATTTAATTACCTTTGGTTAGGACCTTGGTTATGTAGCTGAGATTAGGGGGCCATGGTTTAAGTGACCATTTTTAGGGTATTACAACTACAAAAGTGTAGGTGGAATTGCAAAGGGGTATGCAATTTTCTACTCTACACAAACAAAAAGACACAATATATGTTTGTGTAATTATCCAACTTTTACATGAATGTTTTTGTTCAAGGCCAAATTCAGCCCCAATTTCCACAAGTCTTATCAAAATTGAAAACACACCAAACACTTCCTATGCCTAAGGTCAATGTCCAAAGGTAGCTATACTCAGGCCAACAACTTGGAATATTTGTTGACTCAAGTAAGCAATCCCCTCCATGTCATATGCACCAAATTGGGCAATCTTTTGCTTACTACCCATTTATATAGTAACTCGAATAGAAAAACTACTTTTTTCGTTCCCCTTAGATTTATCACTTCTCTGAAGAGGCGAACCTTCTAAAAAAACAAAGAAGATGCTTAGTGATTTCTCTTTCACCCAAGATCATGAAGGAAAAGGGAGAGGATACTTTCAAAAACACCTTAAGGTTATATAACATAAAGTTTGCATGTGCACAAAACACTTCAAACAAAAGTTATTTTTAATGCACCAAATCGAAATATCAACTATTCTATGAAATCGCAAACATGCACCTAAATTGCCCCTGCAAGCACAAATGGATTAGTAGTATCAAATGATAATCCCAACCTGCAAACACAAAGATTAGAAAAAGATAATAACAACAAGTAAAGAGGGGCCTTCCAAAAAAAAGAAATCAAGTTGCACCACTTTTGTTAGAACCAAGGGTTAGCCAAAAATCTAGAAATACAAAAAAATGGGAAACAAAATTACCAAAAAAAATTCTTTTTGACTTAGTTAATAAGATCTTTTTTTTTTGCGATGATTTTGACTCCAAGATTTAAAATGCAAAGAAGATACCCCTGCTAAAATCCTGAGATATTTCTAAATATGTAAAAACTTAAAAAACATTCCTTGATTTGAGACCTAGAGAGCATATTTATTGAAAAACCTTAATTCTCAAAGATTTGATTTTTTGACTTAAAAAATAAACACCCTTAGAATTCGAAGAGCTTTCCAGAAATATGAAAAAATACAAAAAATTCACTACGTCTCTCCCAAAATTCTATTATTTTTACTACAATCTCTTGATACCTTCTCCAACTAGCAATAATCTTTTGGTGCAAAATCTTGTAGCCATTTGAGAGATATAATAATAAATTTCCAAAACCCTAATTTTCAAATATTTAATTTTTTCTAATTATGTTTCATAAAAATTAAAAGCACAAATAAAATACCCCCTCTATAATTCTGAGATATTTTTAGAATATAAGAAATCTATAATGCCCCGCCAAGAACCCTAAAGGAAAACAACACAACTAGGCAACTAAAGGGTGAAATAAAAAAAAAATTGTTAAAGACAAAGTGCACTAACTAAAACCATTGCATGTTTAATAACACGGCAGAAGTCTAACATATGATTTCCTAAGGGTTACCAACAAAGATTAATTCATAGATTATATTAACACCATAGTTAATCCATTTAATTAGATAAATTGATTGCTTAAGTTTAAAACTACACATACATCCAAATTTCATAATAAAGAAATAAAAGTAATCCAATGTATCCAATTTCCACAAACCATTTAAGCATAAGATCAAAGCAATAACATTCATTTCACTGACATAATATTACAATCTTCACAAATACATGGCTTCCAAAAAAGCCACCGATTATAAGGTTACAATATCAAGGTTACATAAAAGTCTGATACAATGACCACAAGGTCTCAACTGAACAATGATCTCGAACAAGAGTTGGTACATGAACCACGAACCAAGAAACACCACCGAAGCCTTTCCTCACTTGAAGATACAATCCAGAACATCCAATGGGAAGTGGCACTACCACTCGACCATGTGATCCCTAAATGGAACCACCCCACCGTGCTAGGAGATAGTAGAAAACCCTCAAGCAAGCAAAGTAAGACAAGTACAAAAGGACTACAAGACTCCACAAACATCCATGTAACTCAACTCACAAAACACAAGTGACTCTAAGAAGAGAGTGTCATCGCATAGCTTGATGGTTACCATGGTACAGCCTCCATAGGTCTCGGCCCTCATCCTGGATTTCTCCTGGTAACCTCTCCCAAGCCTCCGGCTCCAACTAAGTCTCATGCAGACCCTACCAATCCTTTCGTGAAGACAAGGTGGTAAGTTTTCCATTCCAGGCCTTCTCGTAACATTATGAGCCCTATACAAGCACTACACCTATGCATGAGGTACATTATCTTAATTAATATTTATCTCACTCCCCCCCAATATATTATTAGGTTATCACTTTTTAACTGACTTTCGACAGGTTATCATGTCATCCACTTCAGGCACGGCCCCCGCTCGAAAGCCACTCTCTCTCATAGGACACAAATAGGAAAGGTCTCCCTACGAGAACTCTATGATGAAACAAACAGCTATAACTAATCCCGACAAAGCACAGGTGAAGGATACACAATCACTAACCCAAGATTGACCAGTTGGACAAACACACACAATGGCTCACATCAATAAGGTTATACAACAACACCTGACCAATGAAATATAACAACATAGGACACAATGACAACTCAATCAGAATTGCAACAAAATTAAGCTTGACTGCAAACACCATTTACACAAGATCCTAATACATGCAATCTTTTCTTAAAACAGCTAAAAGCACAAATAACTTGCAATTAAAGATTTTCCAGACAATAAGAAAATACAACTATATTAATACAAAGAAATCAATTTTGTCATTTGTCCAATAAGGTTAAATCAATCACATAAAAATTAACCCCCTAATTATATGTTCATGATTACTTTACAAATAAACCCAATTAGATTGTATCATTAATCTAAATTAAATTCTAAATTAAAAAATAATATAATATAATTACATAAATATATATATTCTATGAATATAATATTATATAATTATATCATATTAAATTATATAATAAAAAGATGATTTAATTTGAAATATCTTTCATTTCCAAAATAACATAATTAAAACCACATAAAATACTATATACATATATATATATATATAATATATTATTATTATATTTTTATTTTAATTAACTAATTTTTTATTTATTTATTTTTTTTTATTTTTTATTTTTATTTTTTTTTAATTAATTTTTTTTTAATTTTTTTTTTTATTTAATTTTTTTTTTTAAACAGAATTAATTTCCAAACCAATTTATTTCCAAGGAAATTATTTATTACACAATTTCTCCAAAATAATATAATAAAATAATTTCTCTTAACTTCTAATAATACAATAAATTTAATTAATGATTAAATTTATTTCTATAATTACTAATTATATCAAAGAGATACACAAATATTAAAAAGGACTGCCACAGCCAAATATTGAAACAAAAATCAAACAAGAGGGAATGGTTTCTCTGGTAAATCCCATTCCTCCCAAATCTTGCAATTTCCATGCACAATAAAAATCTTGGCAAAATTTGCCATAATAACTTTTTCCAATTTTCTTAAAATTTAATCTACAAACACCCAAGAAGTAACTTATTTCCATAAACTAGAAATTAACTTCAAGAATGGACTTTAGCCAAGAACAAGAAATAATCAGACAGGATTTTAAATTTGTCAAACATCTTAACACACACATAATTCAGAAAGATAAAAGAAATAAAATATTTTCTTTAAAACAAACAATCAAAAGAAGCCACCCAACCTGATATAGCTTTCCTGGAAGAAAATTTGTAGAAGAGAACCAATCCTTCAACAGCTTCCAAATAAATTTCTCTTCACCTAAATCCCTAACTTGTTTCTGTTTCCCTAAAATAAAGACCTATTCCCCTATTTAAACTAAAATTCTAGGTTCAATAGCTTTTTCTCAAAAGCCTAAATTTAGAATAAAAGTAATTTTCTTTTCTTTTCTAATTTTATAACAAAAGATAAGCTAACATGCAATAATTAAATATCATTATTCTTTCTTTTCTTTTCTCATGCAAATTAATTAATTTTCTAAATAAAGAATTAAAGCAATACTTTAATTCTAATTAATTATTTTATTCATTTATTTATTTATTCTTTTATTTATTTATTTATTTATTCTTTTATTTATTTATTCTTTTATTCTTTTATTTATTTAAAATTCTAGGAAATAATAAATACAATTAATTTAATTTATTTTTTCACAAAAATTTAAATAAAAATAGATTTCTAATATCATGTAGCTTGCAATTTAATTTAATAATTTCTTTAAATAAATTAAATTTATAATCTCAATGCATAAACAATTCAACTATGAGACAATTTCATAAACTTAATTAATTAATTAATTAAATCCACTAAAACACACAAATTAAACAAACCTCAAGCAAATACTCATAAAAAGATCAAACGATAAAATACGAAGGTCGAACTAACTGACAGGACAACCAACTGACGACACTCACATGAGTGTAACTGAATAAAATAGGGTCAACTACTATCTCCTCCACTTCCATCGAAAAATATAAGGCACGCTCAAACCTGTGAAGCCAGGTGGAGACGATACCCCATACCTACCCGGTACTTGTACCTACAATTTCATGCATCACTAAACCACACATGCATATATATACAATATAGAAAACATGGCATACACACCGATGAAGGAGAATCGCGACGTTCCCTGTCTCACCAAAATGAGTGAAGGAAAATCGTCCCCTTGCATCCAATACACTCACAAACACACAACATATAATTACACATTGCATAGATAAAGTAAAGTGTCAGTACATAGCAATAATCCATAAAAATGACATACATTACAAGTACAGAAATACTGCAAATAAGTTATGCATCTCATATCCAGATAAAGCATGTAATAATGTCATAAAAATCGGAATAACACATCATGGTAATGTATCCACTGAAAGTAAACAATAATAAATATGAGTCTAATGAGTTCAAATGAGTAGGGGTACTACAAAATCTATAAAATTCATTGATTTGCTGCCAAAATTATTTTTTCATGAAAAAGCATAAAAAATTATAAATCACTCACAAGTGATGAGAAAATTCTAATTTTTAAACTGAGATCTCTTATGCCATCCTCAACCTACAAAAAAAAAATTGTCCAAAAATTCACAGTTTTTTTGAGAGATATGATCAAATATTTTCCAAAACCCTAAGCTTGTGTCTCTGACCCTAACTTTTAAAGGTTAGTCTTCAAATTTTTTGCACAAAATAGCAACATAAGGTGGGGAAAACTTGCAAAAATATATATCCAATAGAGATCCAAGTCCCACCTAGCGTGTCAAAATGTATATGTTGAATTTGAATCCTTATTATTGCAAACCCTAGTTCCAACCACAAAACCCTAGATCTATAATGAAATTCAACAACACCACATGCAAAATCATAAAATAACTCAAATAATACCTTCACACATTCACATGTGTTTGATCTTCATTGTTATCATATCTCCATTGATCTTGCTTTGATATGGTTGGTCTCAATTTTTTTGGCTTGCACAAGAGCTCAATGGTGAATAAATGTGGTTATGATGATGTAGCTTGATGTAGGCTAAATTCAATTCGATAGAATGTAAGTATTCTCCATGGTTGATTTATGGAAAGAGAGACGAGGAAGAATCCTCTTATGTAGAGAACATCTTAAAACCAAGGGATGGGATTAAGAGGTGGGATAAAATATGGTCGACCAAGATTGAAGAGTGGGTAGAGGAAATAATAAAATAAAGGGAGTGATTAAGATAAATGAGGGAAAAATCTAAATGAATTAATTAAATATATTAAAGAACTTGTTTAATTAATAGAGGGGAGGTCACATAAATAAAATATTTATTTAATTTGGGAAGAGGGAATTTAAATAAATAAAAATATTTATTTACATTAGGATTAAAACGGGGCCAAGAAGAGATTTAGTGAATTAATTAAATAAATAAATAATTATAATTAATATAAGAAAAGGAAAAGAGTGCATTACTACATTCAATGAAAGAAAGTAAATTAAAAAAAATGGCGAGCAAAGGTGGCGAATTCGGTAGAGGCAGCGGCAGCAACAGGCTCCTAACCGACGAGCAAGTGGTTGTGGCTCCGATCCAAGGCAAGGGAGGTCAAGGGAAGATTAGATCATGGAGCGACAAAGTTGATGAAGCCTTTCCTATCGAAGCTATGAGGAGCCAGACTGCCAAAAAGCGACCAACTCTTGAGTCATCTGCAAGGAAAGATTAGATCCCAGGTCGGCCATGGAAGGTGGATGTACCTAATCCCGTGCAGAGAAGATATAAGGATCTAAGACCTCGAAGGAAAATAGATATTAGTTATCCCTACACAAACAATAACCTCAGGCCAATAAACTTGCAAGCATGGAAGAAGAATGGCTTTTCATGGAGCAATGATGGTTGGTTTCGCAGTGCGAAGCTTCCTGCTACTGAGTTGGTGCGCAATTGGAATTCATTATTAAATCCTAATCCCTCTATAATGGAGACAGAAATATTTAACATCCCTAATTGCCATAGGCAAGGTTTCAACCCTCCACCACGTAATGGCCCTAAAAAATTTCAGAATGGGTGGTTTAGGCAAGATAAAACTTCGTGAGTCGGTCGTGCAGAGGTCTGGCGGTCCATTGCTCTAGTCAGAAACCAGCGATCTAACTTGGATCAAGTGGGGGAAAATGAACCCTGGTGAAGATACCAACCATCAGTTTATCTAGACATTCACAAACCAATAAGGAAAATCTCGAGACCCCCTGTTATTTTGGATGATAACAAGATCAATTTGGCTAGGTCAAATATTCAAGATTACTACTTTTTTACTAAATGGGGTGGAGGTAAATGGTTAAGGGGAAATTTTGAGAAATGGTGTAGATCACAATGGGGGGAGGACATTAACTTTAATGTTCTTCCAAATGATTACTATCTGATTGAGTTTATGAAAAAAGAGGACATATGGAATGCTAAAAATAAAGGTCCTTATACTCTAGATGGGATTGGAGTGCATATTATTTATTGGATACCTAATTTCAATCCTCGGTTTCATACCTTGCCAGAAATCATAGTCTGGTTAAGGCTATACAACTTCCCATCGGACTATTGGCACATTGAGATTATTAAAGACGTCTGCAAAGAACTTGGCACTTTTTTCAAGATATGCATTAATACTGGCCAAATTTCTAGAATCCTAGAAGAAGTCAAAATTATTGGTGTCGGCAATGTATGGATTCAAAGGATCAACAAAGAAGATCAGTTGTATCTTTGCCCCAAATGCTTCTCAAGGGAACATATTGGTCTTGAATGTGAAGTTTGGGCCTCTATCTTAAGAAGTTATGCTTGTGTACAAACTAAGTTGACTAATGTGAAGTCATATAAGGAAAATACATAAATACTAGGAACAAATGATGTAGAACAATCCTCAGTGGCCAGTATGAAGGAGGTGGAAATTAATAATCATGTTGATAATTCTCCCCTCATTGTATCTAGCCAACAACAGATCCATATTGACAACAGTGATAGTGCTCAAGTCTACTGAATCTATTGGAAGATGTTAAATCCCTTCAAAATGATATTGCAACAGAGCTCGCAGCTTCTCTTTCCTCAGAATCCACTAAGACTGGTGAATTTAGGGTGACGAAGGATGAGAATATTCCCCCTCTGCCAGTTGATCCAAACGCCTCTGGTGTTTTGGGTAAGAAAGGCATCACCACTGACTTGGAAGAAGGAGAAATTGTTTCCTCTGCCTCAGAATGGGAAGAAGATTTTGAACTAGTTGCCAACCTAATAATGGATAATACTGCGAAAGGTTTTGGGAAGTCTATTTCATATATTAATGCTCCAAACTTTAAACCAAAGGGAAAAAGGGGGCACAAATCAAGGAAAACGATGCTGAAAATCACAGGTGCGGCTAGTGGGCAGTCCAAACCTAATTTAGGGAAGGGGACCCCCTTCCCTAGGATCAATGAGGCTACTATCCTGGAATGTCAAGGGCCTTAATGCTCCTGATAAATGGCGCTTAATTAAGCACCAGATTGATGAGACTAAGGGAGATATTTGGGTATTACAGGAAACTAAATGGAGTAAGGCTGAGATAGAAAAAGAAATGAAAAAATGGAAACAATGGAAAGGTCTATTGAGGTAATACGAGGGGGCCTCTGGTGGTATGGGAATAATATGGAATCCTATGAATGTTAAAATCACACTCCTTGGAGAAGATAAATATTGGCAACATTGTTTGGTCACTAGTTTATGCAAAAATGAGAGTTTCAATCTCTTTAATGTCTACGAACCCTCTGCTAATAATGACAAATGAGATCTTTCGGAACTTCTATCAAACAGATTCCAAAATATTTCTAGGGGCAGTTGTGTGTTTGCAGGTGAATTCAATGCTATCCTAGCAGGTAATGAAAAGAAGGGTGTTATTCAGAGGATTGGTACGGTTCAGAAAGACTTCCAGAGTTTGTAGAAAAGAATCAACTATTGGATGTTGCCCCAAAGAATGGTACCTTCACATGGACAAATAGGAGAACTGGTTTCACTAACGTTGCAGAACATCTAGACCGGTTTTTGGTGGCCGGTGATTGGCTTGAACAAAATATTATCCTTGAATAAACTATTCTACCCCTTGTAGGATCAGACCATTTCCCTATTTGCCTAAATGTGTCTATAGGACAATTCGAGGGTGGCAACCCTTTCTGGTTTGAGATGATGTGGCTCAAAGTACCGGAACTACATGAATTGATAGCAACATGGTGGAATGAGCCTCTACTAGGAAATAACTCGAGGTTGTTCAAGCTAAATAAGAAGCTCAAGTATATTAATATCAAAATCAAAGAGTGGAACTTGATTCTATTCCAATAATCCATAAGGAGAAACTCAAGGTCACGACAGAGCTGGAGGAAATTACCAATTCTGTCATAAAGACAGGCATGAATGAAGAACTTTTCAAAAGGGAGAACTCTCTTAAGGATAAATAAATGAAATTATTCAGCGTGAATAAATTCACTGGAGGCAAAAATCTAGGACGCTTTGGCTCAAGGATGGGGATAGAAATACCAAGTTCTTCCACAGATCTACTATTGCCAACTGAAACAAGAACAAAATATCGGAGATTGTGAGGCCGGATGGTAGTATTGCTAGGGATTATGAGGATATTTCCTAAGAAATAGTTAGACATTTTGAATCTTTGATGAATGGTAAATGCTAGAGTGGTTAGGAAGTAAGAAACATAATCCTAGAATCAATCCCTTCTTTAATCACTGAAAGACACAATAAAGAGCTCTTCAAACCCATTGACTTAGATGAAGTCGGGAAAGTTACCTTCCAATTGAATCCTGATAAGACTCCAGGCCCTGATGGTTTTCCTGCGGCCTTCTTTCAGTATTTCTGGGACATTATTGCCCATGACCTACACCTAGCGGTAGAAGAATCTAGAAAAAGAATGACTATGTTGGGAGCTATTAATCACACCTTTCTAGCTTTCATCCCGAAAAAGAAAAATCCTCAACAAATGGGTGATTTTAGACCAATTTCATTATGCAATTTAGTCTACAAAATAGTAACAAAGATCATTGCCAACAGAATGAAACCTCTTCTAAAACATATTATTTCAAATGAGTAGAGTGGCTTTGCCCCTTGACGCTCTATTGTTGAAGGCATCATCACTACTCATGAAACACTCCACACTACAAGGAAAACTAAAGATTCTTGTATGATTTTAAAGTTGGATATTATGAAAGCATATGATATGGTGGACAAGGAATTTCTTGTAGAAGTATTGAGGAAATTTGACTTCTGCAATGAATGGATCACATGGGTCAAGAATTGTCTATCAACACCCGAATTCTCATTTTTGGTTAATGGTTCATCTCATGGTTTCTTCCCTTCAATGAGAGGTATTCGCCAAGGGGATCCTATGTCTCCATTTTTGTTTATAATTATGGTTGAAGCCTTAGGTCAGTTGATTAAATCTCTTCACCATAATGGTCATTAGATGGGTCTCAATGTGGCTACAGGAGTTGAACATTCAACCCACTTGCAATTTACTGATGATACTATTCTATTTGGAGTCTCTAGTAGAAGAGAGGCAAGGACTATAAATACTTGCCTAAATGACTATTGCAAGACTTCAGGGCAAAAAATCAATTGGAACAAGTTAGAAGTTTTCTTTATCAATACTTTTGTTGAATATGCAAGGTGTTCTATCAAGGATCCTCAATTTAAGAGTTGCAAACTTTCCAGGTAAATTCCTTGGAACTCCTCTTTTCATTGGCAGTAATAAGATTTTCTATTGGATGCATCTTATTGAGAAATGTAAATATAGGCTTGAAAATTGGAAAGGGAAGTGGTTATCATCTGCCGATAAGCTTACTATGATAAAATCAGTCCTCTCTGCCATACCAGTTTTTTCCATGGCTTGATTGAGACTACCGGTTGCCATAGAAGATGAGTTAATTACTATAATGAGGAATTTCCTTTGGAATGGGTCGGATGACAAAGGGAAATTTCCCCTGATTGCCTGGAATAAAATAAGTCAACCAAAAAATGATGGGGTGTTGGATTTCGACAGATTTCTATTATGAATTTGGCTATGGGAGCAAAATTGGTATGGGAAATTTGTAGAGGTGGTAATAAAAAGTGGGTAAGAATCCTAAAACACAAATACTTGGAATCACTTGAGCCTAAAAGGATTCTCACAGTTATCAACCCACCTAGGGGTTCGGCCTTTTGGAATTTATTCTGGAATGTAGAGAAATCATAAGCGATCAAGTCACTTGGGATGTCAGAAATGGGAGGAATGCATCCTTCTGGCTGGATTCTTGGAGTGGCAAAGAAGACTTGTCTCATAACCCTGCTCTTCAATCTATAAAGAGAGAAACATGTTGGCTTTAAGGACACAAAGTCTGTAATTATGGTCATTCAGTTAAGGAGAATGGTATTGACAGATGGGTGTAGAATTCTCTGGACCCCTTGGACTTAGTCCAAAATTAGAAAGACATTTTTGCCGGTATTCTAAGGAATCGAATCATTCATCCATCCCTGGATGAGGACAACATTATATGGTGTGGCTCATCCGATGGTAATTATAAGGTATGTTTAGGCTATAAATTGAAAGAAGTTGTTGTAGATAAGAAGGATTGGCTGGTTAATTTGTTTTGGAACAGACATCTACTTCCTAAAGCAGGTTCCTTTGCTTGGATAGCTTTTCAAAGAAAGATTCTAACCTGTGAAACACTCCTTAAATTAGGTATTAATGGGCCTAGTAGATGTGTATTATGTCAAAATCAAGAGGAGACCATTGATCACCTTTTGCTTCACTGCAAATTCTCCAGCAACTGTTGGTGGCATTTTATGGGCAATTTAAATCTTGCATGCCCTTTTCCGAAAGGTTTGGATGATTAGTTTCTACTATGGCTTAAATCAAAATGCAAGGCATTATTTGGAGACTTATTTCTCATCCTACCCTCACTGCTGATTTGGGAAATCTGGAAAGAGAGGAATCATAGAATTTTCCAGGATAAAGAAAAGGCCAGATTTCCCTCTGTGGGAAAATTGAGAATCACCTGGTTGAACTCCTGAATGAATCGGCTAAGTTCAAATCACTAAAAAAGAATCTATGCACTGACTGGGATTGGAAGCTAAAGCTTGTATTCCCAAATTTGATAATCCCCCCGCTTTTTGGAAGTGGTAACCCTACGATACCGGTTAATCCAAGATTGGATGTTAAATGGGAAATCCCAGATCCAGGGTGACATAAGATTAACTTCGATGGTGCCTCTACAAGGAATCCAAGGTAGAGTGGAATTGAATGTATTATTAGAGATTATGAAGGTATCTGTATTAAGGAAATCTCTGAGGATATCGGTATGGCCACTAACAATGAGGCTAAATTCTGAGCGACATTAAGGGGTTTGCAATTGGTTATTGAGTTGGGGATAAAAAGAATCCATTTGGAGGGTGATTCATTAAATGTTATCAATACTGTTTGTAGTAACCAAACCCCTAGTTGGTGTCTTAACCTATGGCTTTGACCAATGGTGGATTTGTTGGGGACCATTGAAGAATTTCGGATTAGCCATATCTATAGAGAAGGTAATATGGAAGCAAACAAACTATCTAAGATGGCAATTGTAGATGGAGGCCTTGATCTGAGGCTTACAACTAGGACATAGATTATAGAAATTTATATGGTTAAAGTGTTGCAACCTATCATGGCAGATGAATGATCCGGTTTGTTTCCCCAATGGTCTTGGTTTCTACTAGTTTGTAGTACTTATCGAGAGATGATCTCTTACCGAGTGTGGGTTTTTCTTTGATTATGGTATCCATCTGGTTCCTATCGGTAGGGGTATCCCACCCGGCTACACGGTCTCTACCGTTTGGCGATGTTGTCGTTTGCATAGGTCTCTTGCACTTGTCTCTTACCGGGAGTTATTATGTTACGGTAATATGGTCTTGTCGGGGTCATTTACTACACTACCGAAATAGATGTTGTCAGAAAGATAATCTAGCAAAATTTCTGATAAGCGGCTGCAATCAGTTTTCTCCTTAAGTCACCTTGTGCAGATGGAGACCCTGATCCGGGACATCTGGTTAGGGCACATCTATATTTGATTATGGTGGTTAATATGGTTTAAGTGATGCAATCTATCTTGGTCTAAGAATGAAATGGGTTTGTTTCCTCGATGGTCTTGGCCTCTACCAGTTTGTAGTACTTACCGAGGGGAATTTTTACCGGGTGTGGGTTGTTTCTTCAATTGTGGTTTCCTTCTAGCTCTTATTGGTAGGGGTATCCCCCTCGACTGCAAGGTCTAATGGTTGGCTATGTTGTCAGTTGCATAGGTCTCTTGCATTTGTCTCCTACCGGTGTTTTTTATGGTTCTGGTAATATGATCTTACCAAGGTCCTTAACTTCAATTCCGATGTAGATGTTGTCAGAAAGGTAATCTAATGCACATAATTACTATTAGATACGATAAAGCCAGACAATGGCAGACATCAAAGAGGCAATAAATTGTGAATAAAGGTAACATGCTTAAGAAGTGTTTTGTTTGTGCGAAGTAATTTGGCATGGTTTAGCCAGCTCCTCAAGCTCCTCAACCTTTATGAGCTGTCGAGATAAATAAAGGAAGGCCTACTTAATTTAAGCATATCAATCTCTTCCCCTTTCTTTCTCTACTATTTATACAATGGATACATCGGTATTGTTGGAGGCAACATGCCATCATATGGCGTTTCTAGGCAAAATTTCTGATAAGCGCCTGCAATCGGTTCTTTCCTCAAACCACCCTTTGATTCTGCACTGTGTAAAAATAATTTTGGGGAAGGAATTCTTAAATGCTTACCACAGATATAGAGCCAATGCAGACATTCTGGCTTTCTTTTTTAGCAGTGTTGCTCTACATGGGGACTAGCAAGCAAAGGGTGAATCTGCTCACTCAAATGGTGTTCGAGCATTGCTTCCTTGGGGAAATTGACGTCGTACTGGATAATGTCGATGGCAATCTTAGAATGCCCTTTCCCTAAAATTATTATATGAGTTTGGGAAATGGTGTGGAGGTGAGGAAAGAGGTGATTGTAACCTCTCTTGATTTCAAAGCCTTGGAGGCCTCCTGGCCTAACATTAAGAGAAATATTGAGTTCCCTTTCAAGGTTGCCGAAATACTGCCCGGCTTCACGGCTGCCTAGAGAAGAACCTATATTCAGGATGAAGGGCTTTCGGGAAAAGGAGACATTGGTATTTTGGCCAATAGTGACATTGACGATGGAAACTCTTGGGGCCTTTCTCATGGTGACGAGTGGTTTCCAGATGATGTCTGCCACCCTTGGGAAAAACAAGAATCGTTGGCTCATGTTGCTTGTGGGAATGATTGCCTGGTGATATTGGATGTTGTTGTTGCTCCTGCTCCCAATGACAAGGAACCAGATTCAAGCTCTGAAGAGTCTTGAAATGTTGTGACCTCCTCAAATCTATGTGTCGGTTCTCTTTGGTATTCAATTTCTCAAGTTCTTTGTACTGTTAAGAAGATTGTAGGCCTTTGGCCAAATTAGTCATAGTAAAAGCCAACATTTTGTTCTCATCCAGTTGATTTTGTCTAGCAATGTAGGATCCTCGCCAGCTCGGTTGGTTTTTTGTCATTATTTAGAGCAATGGTAGGGGATTTTCTTCCTGGTTCTTTCCCCTACGGCTCTTTCTGAACCAGGTTTATATTTTTTAAATTTTGATTAATACAAGGGTGTTGCCCCTTTGCAGTTATTAATCTATTAAAAAATATATAAGAAAAGGATAATAATTAAATAAATATTTATTTAATTAGGTTAGGACAATTTTAGGTGTCTACAACATAAAACTTTCTTTTATTACTTTTTTATCATGTTTAAAGCCAAATAAATGCAAATGTCCCAATGTGGTAGCAAGAGAATTTCATCTTCCTTCAGCTTTTGACTTCCCTCAGCTTGTGTAATATTATCAACTCTAAAATCAAATTCATTCAATATATCTCTTCAAATCTTTTCCCACTCCGAGGGTAAATATTTTTTCCTCCCATGCTACCATCTTCTAATACTCGTCTCTATTTCTTGATAGAGAAAAATCTTTAAATACCTTTGGCTTTATAAAATTGTCATCATCAAGAAATTGATTACATGCTAATTCCTTGATATCACCAATGTGATCTTCTGCAATCTTCAAATTCTCCAAATTTTTGCTATGTGGCATTGTGGGAAGTGTTAGGCAGATCTGATATCGGGAGTAACCTGAGAGGGGGGGGGGGGGGGGGGGGTGTTGAATCAGTTTAACATCAACAATCAGAACTTAATGCATATCAAAACCATTAAACCAGAGCACAAAGGAACCAATACAATGAAGAATGGAACATGAAAACTCAGTACACACAACACCAATATTCTGACAAGGAAAACTCAATAAAGGGAAAAACCACGGTGGGAAATCCTACCCACAATCAGATGAATACTCTACATTAGTATTGTGAATAATTACAATGGGGTTTGCACTTGCATAAAGGCCAACAACCTAGAGCGCACTACTCATCACAAAAAAAAGTCTCCCTGACTTTCAAAAACATCAGACTACAATCCAAAAAGAATGAACTATAAAAGTAGCATCTCCTAATACTTCATACAGTTCTGGTTAAGCACAGATGTTTTCCCTACAATATAAAAACCTTCACCGAATTATATATCACTTGTTTGTACATGAACCTTCCTCTGATAATGCAAACATAACCATCCATATTTAAATTACATGAATAAGTCACCTATAAATATTAATCATCGACCTTATTGATAAGGTCGGCTAACACCCTAAACCCATAATAACAAAAATTATATTACATGGTATCACTAGACCAATATTATGATTTACATTACATAGCATGGACCTAAATCAAGTAACCAAACAATTCCATCCATCGAAAATTCCGCTAAGACCAAAATCCAACACAATTCACCAACCAGTAGAAACCCTTAGCGAAGTAACACAAAAACTCTAACCAGATCCAAATAGGACCACCATAACAGCACACCAGCCCATGCAAAGTCACCAAACACTCAGAATATGATCAAGAAGCACCTTCAACATGATAAAAATTGATTCCATAAGTCGGACCAAAATTGCCTGACCAAAACACCAAATATCACTTACCGGTAAAGATAACCAAGAAAGATAGAAGCTAGTCAGTACCAGTAAATACCAAAAGAGATACCAAACAAAGCACCAAACCATGAAGCAATAGAATATGAAAAATAAATAACCATCCAGATCAAGGATCCAAAATCAATTCTAGAGATCTGATCATACCGGATCAGAATCATAGCCAAAACCAAGATTATCACCAAGATTAACTGGGATAGTCTCCAACCAGGATACAGTGTTGACATCAATGACAACACTTAACCATTACTAGCATATTGCCAACAATCTCCCCCTTTGGCATTGATGGCAACACTGAATGTGAAAAACATCCAAGTGCCAAGGAATGCCAACAATCTCTCTCAAAGATATGATTGAATTTCACATGAATACCACCTCTCCCCCTTTGACATCAATGACAAAGGACGGATACTAGATCAAAAATACTGAACCAAATAGCTGACTACTCCCCCTGAGTAGTTTCTCTGATACCAATTGTTAGATAGATTTGATAAGCTTACCAAATTGATGCATTCCTGCATCTCTAAGTCTCTTCTGGAGGGTTGGTAACCCCTAACTGATCTCTGAGATATTCATAAGTATCTTTAGGCAATGGTTTAGTTAGAATATCTGTAATCTGCTCCTTAGTAGGAACATAAATCAATCTGACTTCCTTTGCTTCAACCTTTTCCTTCAAGAAATTGTACCTTATAGAAATGTGTTTTGATTGGGAATGAAATACTGTATTCTTTGACATATTAATAGAAACAGTGTTATCGCAGTGTAACAATAGGCTCATCATAACTTACCCTTATATCTTTTAACATTTGTTTCATCCATAAAATCTGAGTATAGTTGGTAGCAGCAGCTACATATTCTACTTCAACAATAGATAATGAAGTACATGATTGTTTCTTGCTAAGCCATGAAACCAATATAATCCATAGGAGGCAGTTAAGCCATCACACAAACCCAAGCACTGCAGTGCAAAACACAAGGAAACCAAGGGCACACACCTTGTAACAATCCCCAATAATATGATCTTCAGAATGATTTAGTTTCACATACTTGGGAGTCTTTGAGTTTTCTTGATTTACTGACTCTTTCTATTGTTCCTTTGTCACAATTGAGTTTTCTGTTGTTACCGGAGTGGCGGGTTCACTGTTCTGAGCAACTTCATGCATTACAGATTTAGGTCTGATAAATTCATCTTCTAGTCCATAGTCATATGATTTGATCTGATTACTGTCATGTTCATCCACCTTGACATTTATGCTCTTTGTTATCCTATTCAATCTTTTGTTATAATATCTATATGCTTTTCTCTTGGTAGAATAACCAAGAAATATTCCTTCATCACTTCTAGGATCAAATTTTCCCAATGCATCATCTCTTCTAATGTAACATTTACTTCCAAAAATTCTGAAATATATGACAGTAGGAGTATGACCAAACCATAATTCATAAGGAATCTTATCGGTATCAACTTTTATGTGTACTCTGTTGAGAGTGTATACATCTGTATTGACAAGTTCCCTCCAATAATAATCACACAATTTAGCTTATGTCATCATAGTCCTTGCCGCATCCAATATGGTTTTGTTCTTCCTTTCCACCAATCCAATCTACTGTGGAGCCCTAGGTGCAAAAAGTTGTCTTTTGATTCCATTCTTCTCACAAAAGTTGTTGAATTCACTGGATGTAAACTCACTGCCTTGATCTGATCTCAAACACTTTATCTTCAGTCTTGTCTCTGTCTCAACCATAGCTTTAAAGATTTTGAATTTCTCAAAAGCTTCAGATTTTTCTTTAAAAAATGCTACCCACATCATTCTATAACAATCATCAATAAGTAACATAAAGTATATGTCACCTTGAAAACTTTTAGTCCTTGTCGATCCACATAGATCAGTATGAATAAGGTGAAGAATTTCATTAGATTTATCATGTATGCTTCTAAAATAATTTTTGACTTGCTTACACATTTGACATTCTCTACATACCAGATTATGAGGTTTGACAATTTTGGGCAAATCTCTGATCACCTATGTTGAACTGATTTTCACTATGCAATCAAAATTTACATGACACATCCTCTTATGCCATAACCATCTTTCATCAATCTGAGCAATCAAGCAAGCTTTCTAACTAGATTTCAAATGAAAGATGTTTCCATTGGTCTGAGTTCCAGAAGTTATTTCCAATCCAGATCTATTGATGATCTTACATTTTCCATCCTTGAATTGTAAATGAAATCCTTTATCCACCATCTAATCTACACTTAAAATATTATTCTTTAAGACTTCAACATAATAAACATTATCAGTGTTAGTCTTACCATCCAATGATATTGTTCCTTTGCCTTTGATCCTACATGCCTTGTT
The DNA here is from genome assembly GCF_030272615.1 of Cryptomeria japonica. Classification (NCBI taxonomy): domain Eukaryota; kingdom Viridiplantae; phylum Streptophyta; class Pinopsida; order Cupressales; family Cupressaceae; genus Cryptomeria; species Cryptomeria japonica. The sequence goes on along the minus strand of NC_081412.1, from coordinate 183,758,941 downwards.
GTCTCCAAATCTGACTAATCCGCCATAAAATTATCGTAGTGATAGAAAATTTCTCTTGTCACCAGTCATGTGATGTGAGCATCCACTGTCTATAACCCCTTCATCCTTTTCTTCAATTTTAGTAGCTAAAGCCTTTTCCTCAGTATGAGTTGCTTCAATGGCAGGTTTCGGAGAATCATCCTTGATAGAAATAAAAAACCCAATCCTTACCAAAGGCATCTACATTACCGGTTCCACTCACAGGTTCTTCATCATTATCATCGGTAATACCAAAATCATCATCACCAACATAATAGCATGATTTATCCTTATTCCTTCTGAATCTAGGTTTGTTCTGATATTCTAGATTAGGCTTATAACTCTTCATAAATATTTCATGATTCCTAGCAGCTCTTTCAGGGCATCTAGAAGTAAAATGACCAATCTTAGTGCATGAAAAATATTTAAAAGGGACTTTTCCTTCATACTTACTTCCAGCTGGTCCTTTAGGAATTATTCTAGCAATTAGGGCTTCCATCTCTTCAAGTTCTCTTTCTTCTCTTTCAATATCCTCCATATCTTTAGCAAACATCTCCTTCCAATCTATATTTTTCTTACTGAAGGTAGATGCTTTAAATGCAGTCTCAGTTTTAGTAGCATTCTGATCTCAAAGTTCCTCAAGATCAAAAGCAGTCAATTTCCCAAGCAGTGTATCTCTGGTAATAGGGTTACTTGACATTTTCTGAAGTTCATTGATTGCAGTAGCCTTCATTTTATAAGCCAGAGGTAGAACTCTCAGAACCTTTGACACTATCTCATCCTCACTAACAAATCCACCGCGACATTTGATTCCCATAAAAATCTAATTTACTCTATCCATGAAAGAACTTATCTTCTCATCTCTTCCATCTTCAAAGTTTCATACCTTACTTGGAAACCTTCAAGTTTTGCAATATTCACAGCTTCGTCACCTTCATAAAGAGTTTCAAGCTTTGTCCAGATCAACTTTGAATTCTCCAACTCTATGACATTCAATAGATTTTCATCAGATAGGGCATTTAACAATGCTTCTTTAGCTCTGACATCATTTTCAGCCTTCTTTTGTTCATCAACAGGTGATGACGTTCCAGAATTAGGATCATGAGGTATATACCCTTTCTCCACTATCTCCTAAACTTCATCTCCAAGACATCCGAGGTGAATCTTTATTCACTCTTTCCATATTTTGTAATTTCTACCATCAAATCTGGGACTCTTCTTTCGATAAGGATTGAATGTAGAACTAGATGTAGTTGCCATCAGATCTCCTCAAGCGATTAAGCTTCTAGAGAGAGGACCTTGCTCTAATACCAATTGTTAGACAAATCTAATACTGGGAGTAAACTAGGAGGGGGGGTGAATTATTTTACCATCACTAATCAGAACTTAATGCATATCAAACCATTAAACTGGAGCACAAAGGAATCAATACAATGAAGAATAGAACATGAAAGCTCAGTACACACAACACCAATATTTTCACATGGAAAACTAGGTAAAGGGAAAAACCACGGTGGGAAACTCTGGCACAATCATATGAATACTTTGCCGTAGTATTGTGAAAAACTACAATGGGATCTACACTTGCAGAAAGGCCAATAGCCTAGAGCGCACTGCTCATCACAAAAAGAAGTCTCACTGACTTTCAAAAACATCAGACTACAATCCAGAAAGAATGAATTGTGAAAGTAGCATCTACTAATGCTTAATACAGTTTTGGTTAAGCATAGATGTCTTCCCTATAATACAAAACCTTCACCAAATGATATATCACTTGTTCGCGCATTAACCTTCCTCTGATAATGCAGACATAACCATCCATATTCAAATTACATGAATAAGTCACCTATAAATATTAATCATCAACCTTATTGACAAGGTCGGCTAAACCCTAAACCCATATTAACAAAAATTACATTACACGATATCACCAGACCAATATTATAATTTACATTACATAGCATGAACCTAAATCAAGTAACCAAACAATTCCATCCATCAGAAATTCCGCTAAGACCAAAATCCAACATGCTTCACCTATTGGAATGCACTGATACCGACAGTAAACTGAGAGGGGGGGGAGCTAAATCAATTTACTAACAATAACAACAATAAATTCAATTATAAACCTTATACTAGATCACAACTCAATGAAGAATATAATATGGAAGCATAACACACATAACGCCAATATTTGATGTGGAAAACTCAGAAATGGAAAAACCACAGTGGGAAACCCTACCCACAATCAGATGAATACTCTATAGTAGTATTGTGAATAATTACAATGGAGTTTGCACATGCAGAAAGGTCAATAGCCTAGAACGCACTTCTTATCACAAAGGGAAGTCTCGCTAACTTACAAAACCATTGGACTACAATCTGAAAACAATGAACTATGAAAGTAACATCTACTAATGCCTGATACAGTTCCAGTTAAGCACTTATGTCTTCTCTGCAATAAAAAACATTTCCAACCTTCTTTGGAATGATATGACTCTATTCGCATAAAATCCTTTCTCTGATAATGTAGACTTAACTAACCATAACCATCGATCTATATGAATTACATGAGCAAGTCACCTATAAATGCAGTTCATCAACCTTATTGACAAGGTTGGCTAAACCCTAAACCCATAAACCCATAATTATAAAAATTGTATCGCACGATACCAATGGACTAATATTATGATTACATTACATAGCATGGACCTAAATCAAGTAACAAAACAATTATATCCGTCAGGGATTCCGCTGACCAAAATCCAACATGCTTCACTTACCGGTAGAAACCCTCAGTGAAAGTTTATCTGGATCCAAATAGGACCACCATAATAGCACACCATCCAATGCAAAGTCGCCAAATGCTTGAGATATGATCAAGAAGAACTTATAGTGTGAAGGAAACTAAATCCATAGCCGGACCCAAAATCCATTGACCAAGTCACCAAAACAGTATATCGGTAAAGCTAATCGGGAATGCCAGAATCCAGTAAAGCCAAAAGCTAGCTGGTAAAGGCATAAACCAACCAGTAACCAGAAATACCAAAAGGGATAACCAAATCATGAAACCACCAGAATATAGCAAGCATATAACCTTCAGAATAAGCATCCAAAACCGATTCCAGAGATCTGATCATACCGGATCAGAATCATAGCCAAAACCAAGATCACCGAAACTTATCAAGATAGATCCAATTGAGATACAATGTTGACATCAATGACAACACTTAACCAAATCCATCATATTGCCAACATCCCCAACTGGTAGAAACCCTTAGTGAATTAACATAGAAAGTCTAACCGGATCCAAATAGGACCACCATAACAGCATGTCAGCCAATGTAAAGTCACCAAACACTCGGAATATGATCAAGAAACACCTTCAGCATGATAGAAACCGATTCTATAAGCCAGACCAAAATCGCCTCACCAAAACACCAAATATCACTTACCGATAAAGCTAACTGGGAAAGCTAGAAGTTGGCTGGTACCGGTAAATACCAAAAGCGATAACAACCAAAGAACCAAATCATGAACCAACAGAATATGGCAAACAAATAACCATTCAGAGTAAGGAACCAAAACCGATTCTAGAGATTTGATCATACTAGATCAGAATCATAGCCAAAACCAAGATGATCACTAAGACTAACCAAGATAGGTCCCACCGGGATAGTCTCCAACTGGGATACATTGTTGACATAAATGACAACACAACCAAATCCAGCATATTTCCAATAGGAAGAATCATCCTTGATGTAGAACAATATGGAGAAGAAGGTGGTGAAGGAGGATAAGGAACAAGAGGAAATAATGGGGGTTCTTGTACATCAAGTTCAAATACTTGAGCCTCCTCATCTAAATCAATGATTTGAACTCCTTTTTCCCTTTTCTTGTTCTGCAATGGTCATTTTCACTTTCTTTCTTGGAAACTCCTCTTGTTTTATTTCCTATTTCTTAAAAAATTTAGGTAGCTTTCCTTTCTTTAATTTTTCCTTTTAAGAAATGCTTCTGCACTCTTCAAATCCTTCTTAATTCTCACAAAAGAATTTGGTTCATCAATGAAAAACCTAGGAAAGTTTGGATCAATTTTTCTTCTTATTTATTTAGCCTTCTTTTCCAAATTTCATCTTCTTCTTCTCTCATAAACATTTTCAGTCTATCACAAATTTTGATCACATCTTCTTCATAGAACGTAACATGAGAAAACTCAATTTTTTTCTTCAAAACTCTTATGTATGATATAAAGTCTTATGGATCAAAATCTCTTTGTCTTTCATATCTCATCCTATATGTTTGCAATATAAAATAAATTCTCTCAAGACCATCCTTATTTGCAATAGGGAAACCTGCAAATTTGATTGAAGCTAGAAACATTGAACTTTTCCTATGGTTTCTAATATGTATTGTGTTTGCCTCATTCAATTGTCATATTATTTCAAAGTATGTAGATCTCCTTGGCACACACTTTGGAAGAACATGGGGCTACACAAATGTACCATAAACCCTTATAGCAGTAGTATTTGTATGGAGATACCAATCTCTCCAATTATGTGAAATCCCAAGATCCTTCCTCCTCTTATCTGATCTAAGGAATTCCATTACTTCCCTGGGAATTCTTACCTCGGGTTCACCAAAATATCTCAAAACATTCTACACAAAGTATTGCTCAAATATGATAGTCAACATTTCCACAGTTCTCGTCCCAAATATATGTCCAACATTTGATTGGGAGAATATTTCCATTATCATCCTTTATTATGAATTTCAACTTATCATCCTGCAACCCCTTTCCTCTCCAAAAGAATATATGACAAAGTAGATAGTAACATTTGAACTCAAACCTCTTGGGATGTTCTTTTTCTATTATCAAACTTCATGTGTCATTTCTACCAAGAATGTTGCAAAGTTATACTCTATATTTACCATTGGATCTTGGTTACACAACATAATATCCTAGTCAAAATATCTCACGACACAATAACCCATGTAAAAAACAACCCCACGTCAAAATAACCCAAGGAAAAAATAACCCTCAGAAAAAATAACCCATTGACAAGATATCTCCATAAGATTATAGAGGAAGTAAAACAAAATTTACAAATTACATGTACGTTGCCAAAAAACTTTATTACTCAAATTTTCCAATTACAATGCCAAATTATGAGCGATACCTCTTAAATAATCTAAAATATTATGATTTTCATAACCATCAAACCAATATTTTTATTCTTTCTTTGATATCATGACATTTTTTCTTGCTCGGTTTCCCAGTGCATTTGGCCATATATTTCGCTATATTATTCTCTTGGAGACCCTGTTCTTTTTTCATTGCTTAGATGAATCTCCAAACTGAGATATGTGATGCTTGAAGCAATTCACTAAATCCTTTGTGTCATCCCTAAATAGAATTATTGGTTTTGGGAAGATCATCCTGAATAGTCGAATAGCAATTCCACATTGTGATTGGAAACATGGCTTACCATCTCTTCCCTCCTCTGCTTAGTATACCAATCCAGGTGTCTTCAACATAATTAATCATTCCTTGCAAATTATCCTTGTGTTCTATATAATAAGGAGATTGTAGAAGTTTTTCAAATGCATCAATTACGTTTATTTGAGGCACGAAAGCTAATGTAGCAAGTTTCTTGATCTCAAATGTAAAGACTTCATCAACACTGTGTTGGATTGTTGGCATTGACAAAACCAGTCAATCTAGAAAACCGGTATATGTGCCAAGGTTTATCATTGATGTCCAACACTTATCGGTGAAGACACTAACTGGTGAAGTGGTATAGGTAAAGTGGTGTTGCTTTTCAGTAAGCAATAATGAATGGAAACAACATTGGTATTGAATGATCAAAGGGTACTTCAACTCAAGGAAAGATAAAGTAAGTCAACCGATCTATCATTTAGGAAGATCGGTCACTTTGGTTATGGTGAAGTCACAAAAGGTGACTCAGGCAAGAAAACTTGTTTGCTCTAACCAACCAGTAACTCACTGGTAAATAGGGGAAGAGACTTGGTGCTAGCACAACAAACCAGCAATCAAAAGATGAACAGGTAATATAAGAAATGCATTTTTATTTATTTGGCTGAACATGACTCATAAGTTTCTATCTTTAGGAGATGTGGTGGCAGAGTTGGTTGAACACTTGGTGGAATTATCATAAGGTGCGCAGAGAAAGAGTGGGAGATTTTTAAATTGGAATCTTCCAGAATCCTTGATTGATTTTATTGAGGATATGCTTGAAGGTGTCGACAGAAAATGTATAAAGAGTTCTTGATCTCTTTCAAAAAGTTTTGGTCATGAAATTTGGAACAAGGAAATATTGTTGAAGGCAATCCAAGGTGAAGAGCAGAGTGAGAGGAAGTTCTAAGAGATGTTAACACAGTTGAGTGTGTGTGTGGGGTAGATTGACTAAGTATAGAGTCCACAGACAAAGAACTGGCTGAGTGCAGAGCCAGAGAACAAAGAACTGGCTGAGTGCAAAGTCGAAGGACAGAGAACTGGCTAAGGGCAGAGCCAAAGGACAGAGGACCGGCAGAGTGCAGAGAAAAAGGTCAGAGGACCGGCAAAGTGCAGTGTCGAGGGATAGGTGACCGACTGAGTGAATAGCCGAAGGTGTAAGAAGGAAACTAGTGCTATGTAGAGAAGACACAACCGGTGTGTATTGAGTGGAATTCATATTGAGATCTGATCAAGCTATCAGTAGCTAGTTCAACAGATCATCCATTTGTTGTTTTTTAACAACTGCAACATAAATCCCTTAACTGGGTAGACTTTAGTAGGTCCCTATTGTAAAATCCCTTAACCAGGTAACATCTTAACTAATGGTCTAAGTCCTTTAACCAGGCTACCTTTAACAGGGTAAAGGCACTAACTGGCCTTGATCAAAATCCCTTAACCGGGTGGCATCTAATAGCGTCTTTGTAATCTCCTAACAGGGATGGCTCTTAACCGGGTGTACTCCATAAGAGTGCAAATTTTGTGAGTTCCTACTCACTCCGTGGTTTTCTCCCTATTGGGTTTCCACAAGATAACTCCTTGGTTTCACTGTCAACTTTTCATGCTTGCATATTTTACTTCAGTGATTAAGTATATTGTTGGATCTTAAATGAATGAAGATTTAAGATAAAAGTTAAATTGTGAAATTTTGATTAAGTGCTAATTCACCCCTCCCCTCTCAACACCGTTTGGTTTTGGGAAGATCATCCTGAATAGTCAAATAGAAATTCCACATTGCGATTGGAAACTTGGCTTACCATCACTTGCCTCTTCTACTTAGTATACCAATCCAATTGTCTGCAACATAATTAATCATTCCTTGCAAATTATCCTCGTGTATTATATAATAAGGAGATTGTAGAAGTGTTTCAAATGCGTCAATTACGTCTATCTGAGGCACGGAAGCTAATGCAGCAAGTTTCTTGATCTCAAATGCAAAGACTTCGTCGACACTGTAATGTGTTTGTAGACCTTCTTCTTGAACTTTCCTCCACAAGCATTGAGAGAAATGGAATAAACATCCCCGAATATAAACGTTTGGAAAAATTTCAGACATAGCTCCCACAAAACCTAATTTAAAATCAATAAGCATACTTTTCGAGTTTAGATCAAGTTGGCGTTGTTTTAATTTTGCAAGTACTTGTGTATAAGTAGTTCTTGTTTTGTTAGTCATAAGAATATAAACGAGTGGAAATATTGCATCAGTTTTCAAGCCATGGACCATGTATAATTGTTGAAAAATACTTGGCATCATTTTGAATGTACTGTCACTAAAGAAATTTTCAAATTCTTTCAGTAATTGTAAATTTTGTGTGGTGGTAAATATTTAAAAATGATTCTCATCATTGCTGTCATGAAAAATAAACTTTTGTTCTCCATCAATAATTGTATATTCAACTGGTAAAGTAAGATCTATCGATGTCTGAGGATTTGATGGCGATTCTTTAGACCTTAATCTTTTTTCTTTTGCAGGGACTAATCACTACATGACCCTTATTGATATCTAGCATTGTCTCAACTTTTAGAACTTTTTACTCCAACTCACACAGGCTAATTTGACAACACAAAAGAAATTAGGCACCAAAATTTGAACTAAGAGAAGACATTTTGTTTCATTGCAACATTTAAAGCATTTTGATAAGGTAGATTTGAGACTTTGTGTATAACATTAGGCTTCGAACAGAAGAGTTTGGAACATGTAATGTTATGACATTGTTCCCAATTTGCTCTATTTTAAGCATAATTTAGTTGGCACTTCTTTAAATTGTCTTGGGAAATGTACTCTGCCTTAGAAAACATGATTCAAGCAAAATGATTTCAGTTGGCACATGTGATTAGAAAAACGAGTAAATTTTCCTGGATCTTCAAAGTACAAGAAAATAATTCTTCAGTACAACTTTCGAATTGCAAATTTTACATGCCAAAATCTACAGTCTAGAAGGTAAATTCAAACTATGAAATATTAACACTAGATTGAAAATATACTGCACAAAGAAAGATAACGTGAAGAAAGAAAAACATTGAATTGAATTTGACACTGAAAAGCACAAAATAAACATATTGAATAATTGTGTGTCTTCGATCCATTAAATTAAGTTTAAATATCTTTGCATATATGGGGTTTTTAAATAAAAGTGGAATTGTAGGTAGTGGCCACTATTCTTCCAAAGAGGATTTCTAAAGTGTTTGCTCATTAAATATTAAATTCAAAAAGAATATTATAACTATATCATAAAGAAATGACCATGATTGGGTTGTTTTGGGTCTAGGATAATTTAACACATGGTTATTGTGAATATGGGATATTATTACCCAGGATGTTTTGTCGTTGGGTTATTGTGATCGGGTTATTGTGTCGCGGGTTATTTTGGATGGGTTGTTCTGACTGGATACCTTAGATCTTGGATATCTACAACCATACACATAAAACAGTTTGGCATCCAAGGCATAGCATCACGACCTAAGATTTGACACAAAGTGTAATAAGTTCTCACAAAGTATTCTTCAAAGGTGTCTAAAGGGAAAGGGTCTTTCTCAAGCTTTGAAATTGGAATTATTGATTTCTTAGGACCATTGATCCTTAACCTTAGAATTACTACACTTTTGTATGGATAAATATGCATCTTATAATTCTCTTCAAATTTCTTAATATTTATTGGTTTTGATTCTGCTTTGTTCGAATCAAGAACCTTGGCAATAGCTAACTTTAATAAGTTGATCATTTATTGGCCAGTTGTTGCTAATACACTTCTCTTTCCAACATCATACCTTTGTGCCATAATTTTGATGAAATGTGTGTCAACAACATATTAAGAACTACTAACATGCCCATATCTAAAATTCATGCGTTCCTCAAGGGAAATTTGGCTTTCCTTTTGTGGTACCAATATTCAAATAAACTCCATCCAGTTTTTGTTAACTTTGCATCTTTGATGCCAACCAAATCATCTAGAAGCATATCCTCCAGTCCCTCAAGACTACTCAATTGTAATGGTATTCTTTTACCTTCCAATTGTCTTAACAAATCCTCATCTAGTCTTCAAGAGGGTCTAGAAGAATATACCTTCTTAGTCATTTTTGCTTTCTCTATGAACTAGGGTTTTGAATTTTGTATCTAGGGTTTCTCTTCAACTAGCTAGAAACTCAATTTCACTTAAAACTTGTCCTACTTGAAATTCTAAACTCAAAGATAAAAGAATAACAATCCAATCTATATATTTATTTACTAAGAATGGTCCAAAATCCAACCAACTCTAGTCATTTTGCTATTACTACATTTCATGTTTGAGTTACACAAGTGACTTAGCCATTTTCTAGGTTTAATGATAACCATCGATTTTGGAGGATCACAACAAGTTGAACAACTAAGATTAAAAGATATTTCTTTGAAAAATCCTTAAGCACCAATGACTTATCCATTTTCTAGGTTTAAGTAACAACCATCGATTTCAGAGGATTGTAAAAAGTTTAACAACTAAGATTAAAAGAACTTGCTTTGAAAAATCCTTGAGCACCAAAATTAGGCTAACACCAATCATTTCACCATTACTATATTTTGTGTTTGAGATACACTGGTGGCTTAGCCATTTTCCATATTTAAATGACAACCATCGATTTCAGAGTATCATGACAAGTTAAATGGCTCAGAATAAAATATCTTGCATTAGAAAATACTTCAACGCACTTACAAGATTTTGACTAATGAGTGTTTGGCAAATCAACACTTACTTTTTAGTAGAGAGCCATGTGTCACAATATCGCATCCTCATATGGCTAAATAGGTCTTGATAACTCTGCCACCACATGATCATGTAGTAATATTTTCTCTTCATAAGTAGAAAGTGGGTCTGGCTACATGCACCATTGTGCAACAACATGAGGTTGACTCAACTCTGACAATTCTAACATAGTCTGAACATGTTCCAATGGGAACACAAGATAAGTGTTTACCTTCTCAAAAAGTTGGTTAGGCCCCATATTCAATTGGAGGGATCACTCAGTACCATGGGGGTGACATCTCTAAATGATGTGAGCATGTGTTGATTGTTGAGCTAGTGGACAAAAGCCTTTAGGAGACTAGGAAATATTTTACCACGAGACTTAGCAAATAACAAGGATACTTGAGACAATGAGTAGGTAGGAAGGAGGGGCCAGTGGAACATGCTTTCCAACCCCCTCAAGTTATAAATTTTGAAGGTTCCACTAGTTTACATAAGTCACAAGCCTTGAAATAAACTTGTATAGTATTATTAACTTGGTCCAAGAGAAGACATTTTATGATTCAATTTATTTAAGTTGGAATAACATTATAATGATTAATTATTATTTAAAAAGTGTCAACAATATAGCTTAATATTGTATTAATACATTTTAGTGATTGTATTTCACTAAAAATGAATTATTCAATTTTTAACTTAATAAATATAAGATATAGAAGATGAACATGGTATTGGTCTAAACAATTTTCCACACCACCATTTAGAATATAAATATGAGATTAGATTGATTTAATATTGTTCTTACACGTTTTATATTACATATCATTTCCACTACTTAAAACATTAAATCATTCGAAAGAAAAATATTGAATGATCATTTACAACTCACCTATATAAAAGTGAAAAATGGTTATCTTAGTTTACTTTTAATCATGGCATCGTTTCATGGACGCAGCTAATCTAGCTCCAAAATGGGGCTAGCAAACGCATGTTATTGATACTTCCGAAAAATTGCATTCGTTCTTTATGAAATCAACGATGTATAACTATCGTGTTACTGACATCCATAACACGACAATTGTGTTTTTGGAGCCAGAATAACTGCAGGCATTTCATATAGTTTGTTTTACTTAAACATGATAGACTTAAAAGATCAAACAATAGCAATTCAACACATAATCTTGATTAAAATGATAAATAATTGTATTATTCTTAGTTATCGAATTTAATTTGATCGTTATGGTATTTCATTTGAATTTTTTTGAAATGAACTCAAATTTTCTATCAAATATATTACATAAACTAATGTACATTTCCTTTAAGGAAAGCATATCAGTAGTTGTTATAGCTAACTTCATGCACCCACGGATCCTAAACGGTACATCAAATTTCAACGAATTTTTTGTTGTTGTTGCCTCTATATGCGACATACCTAGCTGCTTGTAGCTATTATTTTGGCTTTTGGGTAGTAACGACTCACAATGTGGGATCCATTATGCACGCAAAGGTCAAAAAGTACACATTTCAAAGGGTCATCTAATGCCTACTTAAAGATGCCCCAATAACTATGGACTTAAAATTGCCAGTACTTATGCACAAATGACCCAATAGTTGTGCATAAATGCCCTGGTAGTTGTGCACAAATAGGCCAATTATGAAACCAAACAGTTAAAAAATGAGTGACTATTGATACACGTAAAATTTATTAATTAAATTTCTGCTATCATTTTTTGGGTCATTTGTGCGTAAATGCCCTGGTAGTTGTGCACAAATAGGCCAATTATGAAACCAAAGCCCTGGTAGTTGTGCACAAATAGGCCAATTATGAAACCAAACAGTTAAAAAATGAGTGACTATTGATACACGTAAAATTTATTAATTAAATTTCCGCTATCATTTTTTGGGTCATTTGTGCATAAATGCCCTGGTAGTTGTGCACAAACAGGCCAATTATGAAACCAAACAGTTGAAAAATGAATGAATATTGATACACGTAAAATTTATTAATTAAATTTCCGCTATCATTTTTTTCGATTTCTTTAAAATTAATAACCGATAAATTGGGTTCACAAAGAATACATGATTATTGAAACGCGCTACTCTCCCAAAACTAAACTAAGATTGTATATCTACAAATTACAACTGCTTTTAAACTCTCCCAAACTAGTATGGTATAGAATTCAAAATGTAAACTACTTTAATGAACGTCCTTTATTACAGGACTAAAGCATCATCTCCGAACTGACTATTTTAAAAAAAGACTTGTCCTTGAGAATGAGTGAGGCATAAAAGACAAGAATCTCAAAAGATGAAAGTGCATTAGAGCATATGAATATGTCATCATTATCATTACATTTCTCTTTACCGTAAAACTAATTCAATAGTTGAATAGGGATACCAAATTTAAATTTGGATTCCCACACCAACTTTTACTTTAAATAACTTATTATTATTATTAATATTACACATTCAAGACAGAAAGTGCTTTGTAATCTGTTCCAAATAACTTTTTACTTACAAGTAGAATATCGATGATCTAATCATTCACTATACCAACTTGCATTGAAAAGACCTCTGCCAATTTTTTAAGTGTCAGAAAAAATTGTATGTAAGGTGATAGCCTTTTCTTGGTAAGATATACCTACGCCCTAGGTAGATTCACTTAAATGCTATCTCATCTATATTGTAGTTTTTAAAAAAAAATCAAAATAAATTCCTTGCACCTGCTGTCTTTGCCTTCCTTTATATATTTTTTCTCTTTGAAACTTGTTGATTACTCTCGATAAGTGTAAGAGATTATTTATCCGAAAAGGAAGGTATGATTTTTTATTTTTCATACATGGGGTAATGTTTTAATAGGGAATGAATTCAAGTCAAAAGGACAAAATATTTTCAATTTTGAATCACATGTTTATTGACTTCAAGCAAAAGAAATTAAATTCGATCATGATAAGTCAGTTGGAGAAGTTACTTGGATTTCAAGGCAAAGATCCCTAATCAATGACATATCATTTATCATCATTATCAGAAGCCCATTTGACCAAACAATCAATCATCATAGTCTATTCTCTAAGAATATCAACAAAATAAATGAAATCAAAATTAGTTGAAGACAAAGAACCTCTTCAATGAAAGAAGCCAAAGTCCATGAAGAATCGTTAGACTTCCCTTTATTCAAGAGAAATCAAGATCATGGAATCCTTCACACAAATAAGTTTCTTTCACCCCAATAAGCAAGCTTTTGTTAATGCCATAAATATAGAATGGGCCTCAATTTGATTATTAATGCAACTTCTGAAGAAGAACTAAGCCAAAATTTAACTAGCATGACCTATAACCCCAATCACAATAGTTCCTGGGTTAGTCCTTGGGGATCTATCAGCATTAAATTTTAAAGAAACCAAGGAGGGCCCCGAAGCCATCTACAACTTCTATTCACCTTCTTAGTAGTCTTCAACTAAGAACCATTATGAATTTGAGAAGTAGTAGAGGGGGAAAGTTATCAAATACGTGAAATATGAGAGTCAAATGGGAAAAGAGATTCTTCGAGTGGACACTATTTGAATAGGTTCTTTGAACAAAGTTTGTATCTTCTTCCAAACTTAAATAATACGGCTTGTATGATCTTATTAAATTTGATTATTTATCTCCAATCAAGTCTACTAAAAAAAATTAGGGAAACAACAACAAGAAAAAAGTTAATGTAGGAGGACAACTCATGCTTTCTCAAAACTTAGATAAAGAAATGGCATGAATGATAGGCCTGTTTCATAAATTCTCCACCATAATCTCAAAATGTACAAGGAGAATGGATATTGAAAGAAAATGTTAGTAGTTTCTTCACTAATGCCCCATAAACAACATTTAGAGGGACCAAGAAATCCTCTATTTATTTTGACTTTACGAAATTACATTTTACAATTTTTAAATTTCCAAATGGAAAGATGTTTTTCCACTATATTGAAGGATAAGTGTGTGGAAATGAGAGAACAAAAGGAGGTCTTAAATGAAGAAAATTTGATCTTGGGTGAGAAATTGAAGATGTTTATGCTTAAATTTTGAAAGCACAACAAGAACAAGAGTCACAGTGCTCTATATCTACTTTATAAACTACTTTTATTTTGTTTAGTCATGGAGATTAAGGGGTTCAGATGGGAGGAGTACACAAAGTGCTCCTATTTTTATCAAAAAAACATGACATAATGTCTGGTGTGCTCCCCTTAAAGCGTTAACTTTTTCTTAGTATTTAAAAAATCACTTCAGTAACAAATTAGCTAATACCATGTAGTTTATGTTTGATTATTCTATTGATTTTTCAATATGTGTGTGTGTGTGTGTATATACAAACACACACATGTACATGTACATACACATACACATACACATACACATACACATGCACATGCACATACACATACACATGAATTTTCAAAATGGACATGTCTTGAAAAACAAAAAATTGAGCATGCTCCCCCTCTATTTTTTTTGGAATCTACTCAAAATCTTTTTTTTTAATGTGTATAGAATAGAGCCTAGTTTTTAAAACTATTAATTTATTTCAAATTTTGATAAAAGGTTAAAATATGAAACAAAAAATATTGTACATGGGTTTTCAATAAAAAAGGAAAGCACTAGCAAAGGAAATTAAAGATTAAAACCTTAACATATTTGAAATGTAGAAAAATGCAAGCCTAGAAAGCTCAGAGAGAGTTCCACATTGTTGTGGTATTTTGTTAACTCAACATTAAAATATGTGCATACGTAATGGAGAGTATGCTTGGGTTTCAATCATTTTTAATAATTTACAAATAACATGCCTTGAGGCATTGACATGCAAGTCCAACTCTTTGGAGATGCCCCAGTAAATCCCAACCTTAGGGTTGGAATTACAAAAGTAATTGCAAACATGAGTGAATTATAAAATTCTTCCAATTTTTAGAAGTGAAAATCTTTGTGTGTGTGTGTGTGTGTGTGTGCACATATGGATATGTATGTGTATATCTATATATATGTATGTATATATATTTATATGTGTATATATTTGTATGTGTATGTGTATGTGTATGTGTATGTGTATGTGTATGTGTATGATCTAAAAATTATCATTGCTCCCTTGGGATCCTTGGAAAAGAAGTGGGGGAGAAGCCTCCCAACCCCCCCCCCCCCCCCCTTGGGAACTACAATCCAAAAAAAACCTCTAAATCAAGAAGATAATTAGGATCCATAGCCAATAGGGAGAGAGATAGAGATAGAGATAGAGAAAATTATGGAAACGGAGATGGAAATAGAAAGGGGGGAGGAGAGGAGAGAGGAATGAGAGATATGGAAGACACACACACACACACACATAGAGAGAGAGAGAGAGAGGAAAAGAGAAAGGGGGAGGGGGAAGGGAAAGAGATAGAGAGATAGAAGTAGATAATAGGAGATATATAGGTAGAGAGGGATAACAATATAGAGAGACGGGGGGGAAAAGAGAGAGAGAGAGAGAGAGAGAGAGAGAGAGAGAGAGAGAGAGAGAGAGAGATAATGTAGCATCTTAAATTGTACTCATGTATAATTTAGTCCATATTGGAGGCCTTGACCTTAGTGTTTGTACCCCAATGCTTAATTAAAACCTAATTATGCTTTCATCATGCAAATATAGCCTTATTTTCACTTTATACATCACATGGCCCCTTAGTTCTAGCCCTAAAATGGGGTAGGACCAAGGCATGGCACCTTGGTCCTCATTGGGACCATGGCACTATGGCTTGGTCCTCCCTATTTGGGCCCCACTTTAAGCCCCTTTGGCGTTTCCAAATTTGAGTGGGAAACCTAACCTCATGTCAGCCTATGTTGGAAAATTAACATTGTTTTTGACATGCAAGTATATAAGGAGGCTTTCCCCTCTCATTTTGGATATATAACATGAGGATAATATGAGAATCATAAGGCTCCCATTCAAGAATTCAATCATTGAAGTATTCATCATCAAGCATTTCTAGAGGTCTTCAAGGATGCATTATTCATTCATTAATTGTGGAACAACATTATATCAATCATATGCAAGCATATGTGTGTGATTAAGGTTTTGTCATGTTCATGCCATTTAATGAAACACATGTGATTATATTCAAGAAGCAAAGCATCATTATCAATCATTGCAGATCTGAGGTATATCTTTCCATTATTTATTTTAATATTTGCAATATTTTAGTCAAGGTTGATTCCTCAACCAGGGTTTGACTTAGGCAAGCCCCTATTCCCAACCGTTTTCCCCTTCTTTCAATGTATGATAAATAGGTGTGGAGCTGCGATCTTTAAAATAAGCATTATCTACAGTGACGGGTCATTTCCCCTTTGGTTTGCAAAAAGTTATGAGGACCAGGGCGACAGGAACCACGATACTGACGTTTTTGGAGATCCTTCAGCGATCACATCTAAATCTGCTTATATTTCTTAGATCCAGGTGCATGACTCAATTTGATGACAGTAGCTCACTGTTTATGTGTTTTCATTCTCATTTCCAACACTTTACCCTAATTTCTGCAATTAAACTCACAAAAGAGGGCAAACAAGTTCACACCTTGAATCCAATCCTTATCATTGTTGGTTTATGACTAAATATATTGGGTTCAAAACCTCTTTTGAATGTAAAGGTTCCAAAGCAAAACCTAGTGATTTTCATCCTTCATATGGTGGAAACCCTAATTTATCACCACTTTATATTTTGGTGAATCCGACTCCTTACACCTTTAATTCTGATTTATGTTCTCAGATCTGAGTGTTTATGCAATTTTAAAATTCATATTTACATTTACAAGTTTAATTTCAAAGTGAAATTTAAAAATTTAGAGGTTAAATTCACTAAAACCCTAATTTGTAAATTCTAAAACTGAGCTCGAAGATTGTTTAATTTGGATTAATTGTTTCTATAGACACCTAAAATTGTCCTGTCTAGTTAAATAAATATTTTTATTTATTTAATTATTTTATCTTAAGTCTTCTATTAATTAAACCTATGGATATTGTTATCTTCTTTGGATATAGTTTTGGTTTTATGGATATGATAGTTTTGTGGTCTAAAAATATCTGTGTTCTTCGGGTCTTGTGGAAATGTTCATAGTTGGATGTAATATTCTATGTTATACCTATCCTTAGGTTTAGATATGATTTATGGAAGATTGTTTGATGTGCTATGGGGTCTCACCATCACATGTGGAGATCCAGATTAGAGTTATTTGCATTGGAGGATATGTTTTTATTGTTAATTTCTTATATTGATGCATAGAATCTTGATATGTTCTTTTTTATGTTCTAGTGATTGTGGATCAGTGAATTCATTTTTGGAACATGTGTTTTGGTCTCCTCTTTCTCTTAGAGTGGATCAATGTGTGTTTTTGGTCAAGAAGTTATATTTTGGTTCAAGCCGACTTGGTTCAAGATTTGATGATCTATCTTATATATAAGGATGTCGATGTGATTGATTTGAATGGTGAGAAGAGTGATGAGGTGTTGAGTGTAGATGTATGATATGAATTTAATCAGTGAATTTCGGTGAAGAGCAGAGAAGAGTTGTGTTTGAATGATATGCAAGTTGTGTTGAGACTATGGCAAATATATAAGACAGAGTGTTGGCAGTTGAGGTCTGAGTTGTGTGTGTTGATGTTGGTCACTTGATGTAGAGTTCAAGGACAACTTCATGATCAGGAGATCCTTCTTTTCATATCATTTTTGTATCTTACCCTATTGTAGCTAGCTTCAAGTTTTGCAAGTCCTCTTTTGTATCTTGCCCCAAGAGAAATTAGCCTTGGTTTGGAAGTCCAAAGCAGTGAGCTCTTTCCTTTGTAATCTGATATACATAGTGGATATATTTTTGTAGGAAGGTGCTCACCACGATTTTTCCCTGTTTGGGTTTTCCACATAGAAAATATTGGTGTTAATGTGTTGGATTGTCTATTGATGCTTAATTGTTTATGTGTTAAATTAATTTTTGTTTTAAATTGATTCACCCCCCCTCTCAATCTCGCCTTGGGTTTAATAATTGGTATTAGAGCAAGGTTCATCTTGAGTATGCTTAATCGCTTGGGTTAGATCTAGTATGGCGCAGGATGTCCATTATAAAGTTTTGATATTTGATGGTACAAACTATCTGTACTAGAAGGGGAGAATGGAGTCACATTTGGAGACATTGTAGAATGGAATCTGGGAAATCATTCAAACCATATATACACATCGATCAAGTGGTTTTCAAACTCTGGATGAGATAAATTTGAAGGAGACTAATGCAAAGGCTAGAGCTATAATCTTCAGTTGTATAAGTGATTTGGTGTTTGGAAGGGTCAAAGGATTGAAGGAAGCTAAAGCTATGTGGAACAAGATACGTTTGGCATATAAAGGAGATCCGAAGACAAAGAAAGATAGGGTGATGAATCTGAAGCAAAAATATGAGTACCTGTGAATGCGTAAAGATGAAGGTGTTGAGAACTATATTCATAGAGTAACTTATCTTACTGATGGAGTTAGAGTTACTGGTGGACATTTGGATGAATGTGATGTTTTTCATAAGATCCTACTGAATTTAACTAGATCCTATAATTCCACAAAATGTGTTATACAAGAAAGCAATGATTTGAGTAAGTATAGCGTTGATCAACTTATTGGTCGTTTAGCAGCCTTTAAAAAATTTGAAATGGAAGAAGAGAAAACAGAAAAGAGAGAAACAACATTTAATGTTTCAATACATGATGTTTCATAATACAATGAAGATATAGATGAAGTTGAAGCAAACTTTGTGAGAAGATTGCAATGAGGCATTGGAAAGTACATGTAAGTTACCTTTGAAATATTTTTCTTGTGGTAGAATTTGACATTATGCTTCTAATTGCACTTATAGAGAAGACTATAAGAGAGTGAACGATGATTTGAAGATGAACAAGTTTAAAATATGCAACTATAACAGAAGAGAAAAGAAGGGCTTATGTTTTATTGAAGAAAATACATTTGAAGATGAAGTTGATGATGACTTGAATGAAGAATCTTTATTTTTGGCAAGTTAAGATAAAGAGGATTTTTTGAAGAAATCATAAGAATAGAGAACACTTAAGACTGCATTGCATGCTAAGATAGAACCAAATACATTGATTATAGAGTCTAGATGTTCAAATCATATGACCAGTGATAAAGATGGGTTTATTAATCTCAAGAAGTATGATGGAGAATCAGTGAAGTTTGCCAGAGAAGATGGTGCAACTATTCGAGGTATTGGAAGTGTTTATATTGATGGTAAGCATAAAATTGATGATGTTTATTAAGTTGAAGGATTGAAACATAGTTTGTTAAGTGTTATTCAGATGTGTAGAAAGGCTATGAAGTTTTGTTTTTTTATCACTCGATGTGTTATTAGAAAAGAGAAGACTGGTAAAAGGGTTACAAGAGTTAGAACAGGTGGAAATGTATACTACATTAGTGATAGAAAGGAGAGTAATTTTTTCTAGCACAGAAGGTTGATATTGTTCCAACAATTACTAAGAAGACAAGTGATCTATAAGAAATAAAAGAGAAGGAAACAAATGAGGAAGAAGAAGAAGTGGAAGACTCGGCAAATTTTTCTACTAAATATGTTCAAAAGCATCATTTAAAAAATTAGATAATTGGAGACAAGACAAAAGGTGTTCAGGCTTATGAGGAAGCAAGTAAGGATGAAAGTTGGGTAAAGGCTATGGAAGAAGAACTAAATCAGATCTAGAAGAACAAGACTTGGGAGCTGGTACGTAGATCGGTGGACAAGAATGTAATAGGAACTAAATGGGTATTCAAAAATAAGCTGAATGAGCAAGGATAGGTGAAAAGGAATAAAACAAGACTGGTATGTAAAGGATATTGTCAAGTGGAAGGTATATATTTTGAAGAAACTTTTACTCAGGTAGCAAAGATGGAAGCTATTTGTATGTTTCTTGCATTTTTCGCTTACAATAATTTTAGAGTTTATCAGATGGATGTCAAATCAATATTTTTTAATGGAGATCTAGAAGAAGAAGTTTACATTGAGCAACCAGATGGTTTCAAATTGATAGAAGATTTAGATATGGTGTGCAAACTGAAGAAAGCATTGTATGGACTTAAACAAGCACCAAGGGCTTGGTATGCAAGATTGGACAGGTATTTGTTTCAACAAAATTTTAGGAAAGGTACCACAGACAGTAATTTTTATTTTAATATTGATGGAGATAAGTTGTTGATTGTTATAGTTTATGCTGATGACATTATATTTGGAGGAAACAACATTTTATGCAAAGAGTTTGCTAAAGAGATCCAAAAAGAATTTGAGATGTCAATGATTGGTGAGCTGTATTTCTTTCTTAGGTTGCAAGTTATTCAATTAAAAAATGGAATCTTTATCTCTCAGAGAAAGTATGCGAAAGAAATGTTGAAGAAATTTAGTTTTTATGATTACAAATAGGTTACAACTCCTTTAACCATTGGATAAAAGTTGAGAAAAGATGATGGGTCTTCGGAGGTTCAAAAGAAGAAGTACAGGTCCATGATTGATAGATTGTTATATTTTATTGCGCCCAAACTAGACATCATGCAGGTTGTATGTTTGGTATCTAGATTTCAGGCAAATCTGAAGGTGACACATGAGCAAAATATGGAAAGAATTTTCAGATATTTGAAAAGTAAAGTCGACTTTGGTACAAAAAATGTGGATATTTTATATTGAAAGCTTATACTTCAATGCATATTAGGCTAGAAGTGTTGATGGCCGAAAGAGTACTAGTGGTGGTGAATTATTTTTAGGGGACAATTTGGTCTCCTAGTTCAGTAAGAAATGAGGTTTAGTTTCCCTATCTACTGTTGAAGTAGAGTATATTACAACAACATATTATTGTAATCAAGTAATATGGATGAGACACTCTTAAAGATATCAAGGTAATTTATGATGAAGCAATTCCTATTTTGTGTGACAATACAAGTGCAATAAACATTTCAAATAATCCTATTATGCATTCAAGAACAAAGCATATTTCAAACAAATACCAATTTTTAAGGGAGAAAGTTAATGAAAAGGAAGTTCAGTTGGAGTACATTTCTACAAAAGAGTAGGTTGTAGATATTTTCACTAAGGCATTAGCGAAGGATACATTTGAGTTTATTTGGGAGAAGCTTGGGGTCATTGCCCCTACTTCTTCTAGCTAGGTTCATTATGGAAATGCATCTTTTTAGGGGGATCTTTCATGCTTATTTATTTTCGTGGGATGATTTTGTGGCTACTCTCAAGGGGAGCAGTGGTGTAGTGTTGTTGAGGTCTTTGTCCTTGATGGAAAAGGGGGAGAGATAGATAAGTTTTTTTTATCTTTAAGGGAGAGATAGAGAATTTTTTTATCTTTGAGGGAGAGATTGCAAAGTTTATGATCTTTGAGGGAGAGATAGAGAAGTTTTTGATCTTTGAGGAGACATGGAGAAGTTTTTTGGTTTTAGAAGAAATAGTGCAAAGCATGAAGAACACAAATAAACATTGAGAGGGGGGGTGAATCGGTGTATTTTAAAAATTTAAGTTCAGTGTGCAAACCTTAAGGTTGTAATGCAAACACAAACATACACACCCAAAAGCATATCACATAACACCAGATATACGAGGAAAACTCAATGTGGGAAAAACCTTGATAAGAATAGTTGTTGGAGTCTACTGCTCCAATCCAACCTCATAGGTAAATAACAGTTTACAAGATGTTTTAGGGCACCAACCCAAGGAGCACCAACCCCTGATATTTTGAGCACTAACACAAGGAGCACCAACCCCTAGTTTTATGAGCACCTACCCCTGCTCTGAGCACCCACTCAGAGAAAAATAGAATAAGATTCAAGTTTACAATGATAAAGCCAGGTTACAAATGAATTTTGTAACACTACAATATTATCATATCTTGAGAATGACTCTCTTTGATTTTGAGGATTACACCCTATAAATTCTCTACAAATAGTGCTTTGTTCTTCTTCTATGTTCTATACTCTTTTGTCTTCTTTACTCTGCCTCAACTTCACCTATCTCAGACTACTCTATGTCCTCAATCTTCTGCTGCTAGAACAACTCTAACTACTCTATTTATGCAACTTCTCATACTCTAACTCTCTCTATCTGTGATGTTCAATAGTGCACTTCATGTCAGCACATAACATCTCTCACACAATCAACTTCAAGAGATGCCTTTAGTTTCACACAAAATCACTTTCTCATCTACTCCCATCAAATCATATCAGATTGCTTTGCCTACTGTCAACTCTCTTTTTCAACAAGATCTTATTCTTTGTCTACAAAATGATTTCAGACTGGCTGCATACATTAAATGTGTTTTATCTATCTTCAGGTTGATCAGTACATAGATTACTAAACTTAGTAGTCTAAATATGCCCTTCTTAAATATGGTCTATAGTAGATTGGATTTGATCTTTTGAATCGATTGGCCCTACTCTGTTTTCTTCCCTTTGGGGTTATGTTTGATTCACTTTCTGTCACAGGGTTGCTATTTTTAGCAAGCTTAATCTGTACTCCAAATTTGATCCTACACATGTCAATCATCTCAAGCCGACTAAGCATTTTCAACTCAGTTTCCATTAATGAGATTACTGTCATCTTATTGATCTACCTAGACAGGTTTGACGACTATATGAGATCCACCGTCACCGACTACAACATATCTGATTTGTTCTGTTCACCAAGGAGCCACATGTCTTCACACTCTTCGTCTAGATCAGATGGTCAAGGTTGGTTAGAAACCATGTGGACAATTGGGCTACTCAAATCAGTCATTCTTCATGTTGTCACTAACTTTTGTGTTATGCTGCATGTATCGGGTTAAGAGTAAACCCTTATCCATGTCTACTCTGTCAACTACAATTCTCATTTCTCATGTTCATCGCCATAGCTATCTCGAAAAAAGATCTTCCAGATTAGATGACCTTATATCAGAATAACCCTTAACTATCGACATAGGAAAATCATGTCGAATCGATAGTGTAATCTATTCTAAATCATACTGTCAACCTCTCTTTGTCAGCATAGGTTACTCCGATGAGAACCTCCCCTTTGATTTTCCTTATTTCCATAAGCTATATCAAACCACATTCTCCATGTTGACACACCTTATCAACATAAGCTATCCTGAACTGAAGACTTCAAGTTGAACAACCATTCATCGGAATAGACATAACTATCGACATAGGCAAAACATGCTAGATCAACCAAACAAGTTATTCAGATGCCACACAATCAGCTAACCCTTTATCGACATAGGTACTTCAAAATCACAACTCCGCCATCTTTCAGCATATTGGCATAAGGTATTCTGAAATGCATAAATCATAATAGTTTGGTCTATCGTCTTAGTAGAAATTTACCACGCCACCTTCAATAGCTATTCTGAAAAGTATCCTCAGTCTTCCAGTCGCCATAGCTATTCCAATATATTGATATCAGAGTAGTTTACTCTATCGATATAACACAAAATCATTACTCCGCCTTCTTCAACTATCCCGATGCACATCCTTGGTCTCATGGTCGGCATAGCTATTCTAATATAACAAAACACAAAGGAAACTCCAACATCGGTATAGTTATTCCAATCTAATATTTTTGTAGTATAACTTGTGTGTTATGTTGACTATAAGGAATTGAAACCATCTGCAACCTGCAATAATTGTTTCTATGCACTCTCCAATCTACAACCTCTATGGCATCCACTCTGCAACACTTGTTGACATCATTGACCATAATGCCAACAAAATAGTATTGTTTTATAGATTTACAATTTTGGTTTCAAGTTAAGTTTTTGTTAAGTGCAGGTGTTGTCAAGTGTTGCCATCAATGACAAATGGGGAGATTGTTGGAAGTAGGTGTTGTTGTGGTTGTCATTGATGTCAAACTTGTTGATCATCTTTGAATAAAATCTACCTGATCATCTTCTATTTCAATGGAGGTTCTTCAGATCAAGAGTTATTCTTCGACAGTGTTTGCAGGTTCTTCATGCTTCAATGATTCTTCTGCTCTTCTTTTGTTCCTATCTTTTGGAACATTCTTGTTTGGAGGCTTCTTCGGTCCTTCACTTGCTTTTTCCATCTCTTTTTGGAGTAAAGATTTTTTCCCATGTGGTTTTCTCTATTTCTCTAGTTCATAGAGATTTGGTTGTGATTGAGTACCTCATCAGGCCTTGTTGTCAGGACCCAAATTTATTGCCTTCTCATGTAGTTGCATTTTTTTTTGCTTCATGCATTTAGTTTTTTAGCTACACGCTAAGTTCATCTTAAGGGGGGGTGTTAGAGTTATCTTGTATTAGCTAATAATTATTTATTTAATTATTAGTCTATTATACTCTATGCTTAAGCTAAACTTAGGCATTTAATAATATTGTAGGTATTTAATAATTATTCTAGTTATTAAATACACATTATCCCTTTAGGGTTTCTTTAGGGTTGCACATATTTAGGGTTTCACACCTTTAGGGTTGCTAATATCCTTTTATAAGGATTGTATTGTACTTTTTCATTTAATTGATTCCCTCTCTGAATGATAATCTTCTTCTTTAGATCCATTATTTCTTTTTGCCTCCATTCTTCTCTTGTGATGGGTATTTTACTTGCAGGTGTTCTTGGAATCTTTGAAGTTGTATTTCTCAACTTTTGCATTTATGTTTTAGACTAATTCACCCCCCTTCTTAGTCATTCCTTGGGTCCAACACATCAATCCATCACTGAATAAATAATTCAATATTATCTCCTTAGGTCCTAAAAATAGCAAATATTTATTTCTAGTTGAGTTGACTCTGCTGATTTTCAAGAGATCTATTTTATCCTCATCTCCTAAGTCTATAAATATATTATCTTCATCATCATTTTGAATAATCAATAATGTACATTAATCAAATCCATTTTGTCAAATCATTCACTCATATTATCATCGTTATGTTATTTGAAGATTGTATCCACCTCACGAAGGTTTGCAATACATTTTGTAGACTAGGTTGGTCTTGATTCTATTTCGTGTTTGAACAAGTTTCATTTTCATTTTTATAGTCTTTGATTTTTATTTCTCACGGAGAGAATTTACTAAGTAGATCACACAATGGATAAAAAATAATAAAAAATAATTTAATTGATGTTACATAAGAGAAGCTCATTACAACATTACCATTTCCTCAAATTAATTTGGCCAACCAAGAAATGATAAATATTAATGAAACTAGTTATGTACTTTGGAGATGAAAATATTGGCTCAAGGACATGATATTTAAATGCACATATATATGATTCGAATGCATAAGGGACTAAGAATTCAGAGAGAAATAGATTGGTAGATCCATCCTAGCTACCTCAAGTTACAATAGTTTGCATAACCTATTCAAATATTAACCTAAGTAGTGGAGATTATGAAAACCCAAATAAAGGCAAATTACTTATAGATCATTACATTGGTGAGAGTTCTCATAAAAAAAAATAGAATTTTAGATGTACCAAAATCCAACTAATTTAGTCACATATCCTTCCCACATAGCAAATAGTAAAGGTGCCTCATGATTATACTACTCCAAAAAATATCATCCCTTACACCTCCTTCCTTTCAAATTACAACCATTGGATTCTAGAACTTCTCTAGCCACCCCAACTCTACTTGTTATCCCTTTACAACATAAAGCTCCAATTTGTACCTCTAATATGAATTTAATTTTATATTTTTGATAAATTACTCCTTCCCCTAATATTGATGCAATTTTTTCCCAACTTCTATGGATCATCCTTCTACACCTTAGGGGCGAAAAATGGAGACCGAGAAAAGGAATCACTCCAAAGCAATTGTATCAATGTTTCATGTAGCTAATAGATTATTGCAAAATTTTCCAAATTCCAAGAAGAATAAAATTGCTTCCACTTAATATTTGATTGTACATCTATATCTCACATATGAAAACTTTTCTAATCTATCAATTGATAAAAATAAAGAAATAGATGTAATAGAGCATGTTGTTACTAGGGTTGACCTTAGTCCTTTGATTCATGATGGATATATTCATAACTTCTAATTATTAGCTACAAGATTGGTCTATAGAACAAAATAATGAAAATAAACCAAATAGCAATTAGAAGGTCAAATTCAAATACTAATTGTGTATATATAAAATCAATAGTATATGAACAACCTATGTCAATCACCCCTATCAAATCAACTTGAGCAATTACCCTTGGTGGTATTAATAAAAAACTATTACCAAGGTAAGTAAGTTTCAAACCATCAGGAAGGTTATTAAGGCATAGATACGTGGATTCAAGATCTAATTGCTGATTGAGGATAACAATAAAAGGATCAATGAATAAATTCAATCCATTAAAAGAGAAGAGACATTATGACTCTTCATTGAAAGAGATTTTCAATAAATGTTAGTTTTAGATACCAATATGTCAATTATTGGATAGGTTTTTTTAAAAGAAAATAAAAATATCTCTTAGCTATGGTTCAAAAGCATGAAGTGGAAATTGTCGGCATTCAAAGTTGACTACAAATAACATCAAAAATTTGGTAAGCTAATAGATGATGTAAAGATGAAAACTCGAGTTTGTTTCACGTCAATTTATATTGCATTATTAAAAGAAGATGGAGACATGCTCTTAAATGTGGCTAATGTTAAGGACTTTAGGAAAATGATTTTAGAAGAATTATTTACAAAGAACTTTGACCTATAGGCTATGAAAAAGTTGAGCTCTATTGCTTCTATACTACTTGAAGGTAATCAAAATCCTCTTAAAATCACAAGATAGGAATAGATGTAGATGAATTGGAAAATAATTAGAATATTATCCTAACAAATGTGGTGGTGCTCAACAATAAGGTTATGAAATTCCCAAATATAGAATCTACAAATTGAAACAACAATAGGCTTCAAGGGATATTTCTAGTAGTCAAAGTCATGACAATCTTTCTTCTCTTAAATTTGCATCAAGACTCTTATTTTAATTTTTAATTATCATGACTATATGCTATGGTTAAAAGTGGACTTAATTTTAAATTATTAATCAATAATAGTTGTAAATGGTTACAAGTTTAGTTTTAGTGGAAACCATGATAATTATAAGTTCTTTTTTCATTGTTGGGGTCTTGTTTATTCCAATATAAACTATTGTCTATTCAACTTGGAGATTGAATTTTAGAAATAAAGAAAGATTGTGAACTTCGTTTCAATGTTATTCTTTGTTATTGAATAGTTGTTCATATGTCTAAACTTGTGATGTTTCTTTGAATTATTGTACTCTAATCTAGAATCTAGATTGTTATCTTTTTTTATGATAATTTGAGTAATCACAAGATAATTATTACTAGCATGTTTATGATTATCTATTTCGTCTAGTTCCAATAATTCATAATTGTTAGACCTTGCTTATTCTCTTTCAATCATATTTTATTAAATATTACAATAATGTCTTGTGTAGCCTATTTAAATCTTCCCTTTTAGCATTATCATTTCTTGTTTTCAATACTTTTTTATTAAATGCACACAAGACCCCCAAAAAAACACATATCACATGAGGGAGCTACCGCTCAAATACAAAAGATAATTGCTAATTCAGTAACATTTCATCTAATTGTCATGAACATTTTTTGGTGCGCATAGATGATTCAAACTATCTTCAACAAAATCCTATAGTAACAGACCTACTCATTAACACTTGACTATAAACTTTAAATTATGTCTTGAATACACACCCTTTGACATGACTAAACAATGAAAAAACAACATAAAAATCTAAAAATTATTTTTTCCTTCTTAAATAAATCACATTATGTATAGATATATCCTGTATTTACTCAAAATAGCAATATAGAGATTAAATTTTATTTATAAATATAATATAAACATTGTTACTTCAACATGATTAAAATAAACTACATACTAAAAAAATATAAATATATTAATATTTTATCTTTAGGAAAACAACAAAGACTATGCTTTAAAATTATTTTCTAAAATATATTTTTTATTTTAAAATATTCAATGTTTTGTTGTATCATTCTAGAGTTGTTGAATCCTTATTCCATTACGTTGTACAATTTATACTTGGGAATAAATTATATAAAGCAATCTGTGACTTTCCTTTTTATTATAAATAAACAATCCTTGACTTTCATGGCTGTTGTTGTTATTTCGGATAATATGCCTTTTTTGCTCAATGGTTTTCCCTGTAGTGAAGAAAGAGATATTTGGAGTATTTAAAGCTATTTTATTATTTTTTATACATCTTGGTCACTATGATTTGTATATGCTTTGCTCAAGGTGTTTCCATCTTTCAATTTTCATTTTTAGATGGGATAATTTTTAAATTTTGCTCATTAAATTTTTGTTTGAAATTTGTGTCTTCGAGTTGCAATTCAAAAAAGTTTTTGAGGCTTGTTATTCCTATAATATTTAATCTTAGATTTAATTTTTTTATATTTTTGGATCATTTAAACATAATCATTATCATTAAAGATTTGATCAATTCTATAAATTTTAATTATTATAAGATATGTGTCTGTGATGTACACATTGAATCCATGAGATCTAAAGAAAAAATAATATCTAGATTACAAATTTTAATTTCTCAAGTGATTAGATGATGATGCTAAATCTTATATACTAGTTGATGGACTTTTTTAATTACTTTTGATAAAGTCATGTATTGATTGCATATGCTTAAAGATATTAGCCAAAATTTTCTTGAATCTTGTGTCCCTCATAATGCTACCCTCTCTTCAAATTCTAATGAGTCTTTCATCACCCTTCTATCCCACCCACAGTCCCTCACTTTTCTCATTAGCCCTTCATCTACTCCTATAATATTTTCACCCTATTATCAACATTTTTCCTTTGGTACTTCTATTTACTTCATCTCTCACTTCGCCTACCTCCCATAACCACTACTCATTCAAAACATATTTACCAACCTCAAACTATCATATCTTCCTCCACTATCACATCCCCATCAATCTACACTCAACCTATCACTACTCAACTACATACTTCTTCATTCTTTCTTGGAACTTGCACTACATGACATAACTAAATGAGGTAAAAATTTAAGCTAAACAACACATCATATAGTTCTAGAAAGTAGTTATTGTAAGAGATAATAAATAATTGTTTGGCATATGAAGTACTAGTATATAAATTTGTTTATAGGGCTTTCAACTCCATTATTTGAATTATATAATGGTAGGGGAACCTTGGTGACTTACAAAGAGATTTTAACGTCATATGCTTAGATTTTACACATGTTAATCATTAGTTGTCTAGAATATTTTTACATATATAAAAGGTTTATTCCTAAAAGTATTCTTAATCATTTAGTTCAATCCATTGAATTAGTCGAGCTAGAATATGGTTTTATTCAATACTTCCATGTAAATACTAGTCTCAAATTAATCATTGCTAAACATGTACAATGTAAGAAAGGAAGCAATAAGTGTTCTAACAACTACGTGAAAAATTTAAACATTACTTTCAAAAATAAATTGTTATCCTCTCAATAATGAATTAAGGATTCTTCATTTATAGATTTCTTCCGACTACAAAATAAAAAGTTGGTCTTCAACATTTTTACATCATTTTCTAGAAATGTTTGCTAACATAAGAGACTATGAACTCAAGTGACTAGATTCTAGATTTTTTTGGAATATAATTCATCAAGTTCCCCCACATCTTCACCTTTGTATATTCTTCTAAATTTCATTAAAAAAGAACATCTTTAATTAGACCAAAATAAATATTTTCAAATATAAGGGGAAAAAAATCAACATCAATCACATTAACCATAGTCGAGAAGGTTTAAATATTATGACCATTAGATTAAAAATACAAAGATGCCTCACTAGAAAAAAAGATCCCCTTAATATTGTATCACAAAAATTCTTAGGATATAATATGATAGCTTTGCCACTATTTTAACCTTTAGACACACAAGTTTACCATTCCTATCATTTGATGTGCTTACATTAGTTTTACAAGATGTATTCATTACATACTTAATTTTAATGTAAACTTTTTCCCTATCCTACAATTTCTTGCATCCTATGGATACAAAAAAATTAAGGTCATAATATGTTTCTAGCATTCTCATGTTGGGTTTTACAAAAAAAATGTAAGTACCTATAGGTTCTCATATTTTGTATACAACATTCCATTCAGTCCATGCCCTTTCACCTATCAACCTTCAAGAAAAGTGTCTCATTACCTCTTTCTCGTACAATTATATTTTTTTCTCACCCTCTTATGATTGTTGAAAAAGAGATTCATTTTGTATTTATTAATTCTCGTGTTTTTAGTTAAAGAGTAAAATAAGTTTTGAAAAGAATTAGAATCTTGTTTACAAATAAAAAGGCATCAACAGAAAAAAATATATATATATATATATATTAAAAAAAAAAAAAAAAAAAACAAAACAAAAAAAAAACCTAATAATTAAAAAAATATGGAAAAGTTTCCACCAAGGACATCAAAGATAGCAAATTGAGGACTCAAGATAAATAAAAAAATAAAGCATGATAGAAAATATTGTCACCCAAGTAGCCACTATAGATTATGCATTTTCTCAACTACTTCTATTTCCTAAAAAGTTGATATGCAAATTGTTGAATTTGTCTAGTACTATTATATCGAGTCTTGGTTCCTTTTTGTGCTACTTCTAGTTTGAGTACCATGACCAACAATATTGATCTTCTCAATCTAGGTTTAGGGGAGTCTTATGTCCTCAAAGGAATTTTTAGTTTTTTATTTAGAATATTTATTCTCATGGGAAGTTATTCTTAATTGTACACTTACCTCCACAACTCCATTAATATTTTCTTTAATATGTTGAATCTATGTTTCTAACACAATAATTCTATTCACTTAATTTGAACTATTTGAATCTATTTATTTCAATTGTGACTTCCAAATGCTTTAAAAAATAACTTAATTTCTTTGACATAAATAAGGATCCTGCCTTATACTTCATGTTCAAAAAGTAAATTTTACATTGATTTTAAAAGAGAACCACTTAGTGAAGTTATGATGGATTGTTGATTCTTCACAAAGGATAGAAATATTGTTAATTATTTGATTAACAAATTACAAAATATCTTTCATGGATGCAGAGTTAGATTAGGATAGCTCTACCCTTATGAAGGCCTAAGATGAGGATCCTCGATTCCAAGAAAACTAGCACTTATATTAGGTTCAAGGAAAGTCTTCATGTTTCCTTTCCCTCTATTATCACAAACTTCCTTCTATGTGAATTTATATTTAGATTCTCATAAGTTGATTAGGGAGTTATAATAATGATTTTATTTTCCTTTATTTAGTTGTCAATCTTATCACTTAGAATAATATTTTCTTTCTAATCTTTTCTTTATTTTTTCTTGGAAAATATCCTGGATTGTATATATTTTGTAATCTAGTTTAGTAGCCATTCAATTGTCTTCCCCTTAACATCACTATCACCACTATTGTGTCTACCGTGGGATTTAAAATCTATGCAAATATAGAATTTAACTCTTGATATTCAACAACCTTCATCCATTTCTTACCCATCCTAGAAACCTCACCCTTACTAACAACAATGCCACCACCCTTTTTAGTAGGCATTTTCACGACCTCCTCTAACATATACTCCACTAGGAGTCATCCTTCTCCAAATCCAACTCTATGGTCTCTTTGTCAACCTCCTACTATTTATCACCATTAGGGTTAGGCTCACTTTGAGGCAAGGGAAATTTATTCTTATAGGAAGTGTCCACGATTATTCTAATAGTTTTACTCATTTTCCTTGATAATGGGGAGACCACTAGGTTATTGGCTCTTATAAAATTAATGGTTAAGAGAATCAAAAACCACTTATAAATTATGGAATTGAATTCTCCAAAGAATATTTCCATTAAAGGGTAATTTATTCCTACTTGTGTTATTGATAGTTATTCATCAACTATTTTCTATTATTTTTGTAGTGTTGTAAATTTTATCCTCATACAATTCATAATAATGTGGGGCTCACTTTGGTCATTTTCTCCACATGCCCTTAAATCTGATTGATTTTGGTCAACCCAGTGCCAAATTTGAAATCTCAGAACTGATTCATGCTCATCGACCAAATCTGGCTCAAAATGTCAAGTATATGGCACCTAACACTCTAGTCCTCATAGACCATGGTGATAGGTACCATAGACCAGGAGGTCTACGGTGCTATGTGCCATATTCTAGGAGGACTGGGGCACTAAGCACCATAGAAATGAGATTTTAAGCCTAAAATTTATCAATGAGAATGAATTAGTGCTAAGATTCCAAATTTGGCAATGGCTTGAACACGATTAGTCAAATTCAAGGGCATGAGGGTAAAACCACCAAAGTGAGCCCCAAATAAGTATGAATTGTATGAGGATACAATTTATGATACTATATTTTTTTATGTTCCCATGGAGGGTTCATGGAAAAGGATTTGTGTACCCTTAATCCTACATTTTGCATAGGGTTGTGAGTAATCTACCTGTGGCTACCATAACTCTTAATTAAGTTATATAATCATTACTATACTCACATACATGTAATTTTGTCATACTAAATGTTATATTTTAGGTATCTAAGTTGAATTTGTTGCAAATGTGAGGTTGATGGTGTGTCAGTATGGTTGTAATTGATGTCAACATATTGATTTTCTATTTTAGTGATTGGTTTGTGCTCCACACTTCAGATATGTTGTAGTTGCAATCATGAGGTTTTGGAATGTTAATGTATATTGCCTTGGTATTTCATACTTATGATTTAGTGCTCTAGATGTTGTGCTCTATAAGTGTATACAATGATGATGGTGTTTGATAGTGTTTGCAGTGCTTCACACTTCTTCCCATTTTTGGTTTTGATGATGATATTTTGAATTATGAGCTATCTATGTATTTATCTTTTCTATTCTAATTCAGGATGTGATGATGTGCTTCGAAGACGTGGTTGGAAATATGTTCATTTCGGGTTCGATTGACATTGAATGTCCTATTTTTCTCTGATGATTGTGGCTTATTGATAACGTATTATTTTGGTCAATGAAGTGCATTGTGGTGTGGTCCACTTCTCATTCCTTTCCACTATTGGAATATTTAGTGTAGACCCATTTTAAATTTTGTTCCGGTAAATTCTTTGGCTAACTTTGGAGACTCCTCATTCAAAAGATTAGTATAAATAAAGGATGATTGTAATGAAGAATTATAAATGAAGCAAGTGGATTAAAAAATAATATTTGTCTCCTGTTGGTGTGAATTTGTGTTAGGTTGTGTGAATTTGTGATTGAGCAGTGTGGTACTACACTAATGTTGTTAGGTACCAGAGGTAGTGAGCTAAAGGTCTCTTCTAGTATTACATCTTAGTGGTAGTTGTGCTACAGTGGTGGATTCCTTATTTTTCCTTCTTCTTCTTCTAGGCAGTGAGCCCTTTTCTAGCAGTTTTAGTCAGGTAGTGAGGCCACCTACAGTGAGCCACCCTTTGTAAAAATCACCTTAATCGTTGTCACCCTAACAAGTGTTTTATTCTTGAGAATTAGCATTCTCTATGGTTTTTCCCCTCTTGGGTTTTCCGCATCAAATCCGATGTTTCATGTGTGTGCTCTCCCATACTTATATCAGTTTATAGTTAAGTAATTAAGAATTATTTTTACCAAAT